>NC_081214.1:9987996-10289246 GCF_902713425.1 Acipenser ruthenus | reverse complement strand
ATCAGCTTGGCAAACATTGCTGCTTTGTTCTCAGGCATGTCAGAGAGTGAAGTTTACAAATTCACCATCAGGAAATCAGACCCCCAGATGCTGCTTCATATAAATCAAGCATTTTGAATTAAGATTTAACCAATAAATAAAAATGTTTTCCTAATTTAAATTTAAGGTAAATCTGCTGCGTACTGAAATTACACAGTATTTGAAACACTGTTTTTATTTATAATAAATCATTCCGAATAAGCTCATTGCAATTATTCAAATAGCTTGTGTTAAAGTATGTACAAGTTTAATTGTAGTAGATAGCGCGCTGCTCTGGTGTGACATGCAGACACACAGAGAGACACACAGGTCTGTGCCGTGCACTGCTGTTCCAGTTTTGCTCTGTAACTGCTCATTGCACCAAGCCCCACCTGAAGATCAGCGTGAATGTATGCCCTGGCACTGTTTCAACAGTGATTCTCCTCCGCTGAGTTCATGGCAGTGTTTGAAGTTCTGACTGACTCTCTCTCCTGTCTGTTCCAGACCCGCTGTGCCAGACTAGGTACCACTGCACCCACGAGGCCGGCGTTCACAGTGTGGGCCTGACCTGGTTCAGTAAACTGCACAAATTCCTTCAGTCAGGTTGGTTATTAACCCATCAACTACATAAGAGCATCTCCTACACTTTGAATACCTGCCCCAACACGTTCCACTTCAGAGGTCTGGTGACGTGGCAGAGATATTCCAAAAAGATACTGCCTCCTAAAATAAGAGACATTGACAGCCCTTTAGGTTGATTTCCTGGCTAGTGTAGAGCCCTTTGAGTCACCCCTGCATTCTGTTCATTCTTTTGGGCACCACTGTATGATTCAGTATCAAACTCCCAAGATATATATGTTTTGGAGAGTTGATACAGTGAGGGAATTGGACATTCTAAATTGCATGGGGAGAAATCGAGGTAAAATAATAATAAAAAGAAACTCACACTGCACACTGTCCTCTCCTCCCTGCTTGTTCCTAGATGAAGACGACAAGGACGGTTTGCAGGAGCTGGCAGCCGAGCAGCGCTGCATCGTGGAGCACATCCTCTGCACCCGGCCGCTGACCTGCAGGTAGGGAGGAAACAAGGGTCTCTGCCTGGCAGGGCTATGACGCCCCTCACTTAAAAACAGTATGTCCTCTAACATGAACAGTAACTGTGTTCATGTTAGGGAACTAAATATACAAGGATCTTCTCTGTACTGGGTTGAATCTTTTGGATAAACCTGTGCTCTGATGCTGTCATGAATATGGTCTCCTTTTACTCCTTGAACTGTCTACCTAAACAGTCTACCTTCAGAGTATTTGAAATCTAAATGTTGCTTTGATGGTAAACGTTGTGTAACTTGTTGAATGTGTTGTAATGGAGGTGTTAACTAGTGCTAACTACCCAAACATCCTACCTTAGTAGCACTACACTGCCCCAATGTTTTTTGTGTTGCTTGCACGCTTATAGCTTATGAATGCCATGCTGGTTTGATTTGAACACCTATAAAGGCAGATTGTTAACACAAAGCTTTCCCAAAGCACTAAAGCCTATAGATCTGTGCACCTTGGGTTTGCTGTTGCACTAGAAGCTCCTGTACTTTGTGTTCTCTGTGAAGAAGCTAACCCTACCCCTCCCCCCGCCCCCAGCGCGGCTGCCCCTGTTCAAGGCTTTTGGATCTTCTCAGACCTGTCTCTCGGAGCCACCATGATCTGCATCACCAGCAGCTCCGACTGCATCACCCAGCCACTGCTGTGAGTCACTGTCCAGTCAAGGGCTTCCAATACATCACTGGGGAGTTCTTTCTTTTTTGTTTAGATTTTGAGGCGTGTGAAGAATCCTATAAGAAGTCTCACCTTTTCCAGTACTTATTTGACTGGGCTTCATTGAAAACATGAAACCAGAAAAATGAGAAAATAAGCTTTACGTTTTCAATGGCGTGATGCGTTTTTAATACAATTATTTGGAAGTTTATGACATTGCTGTTGTTCATTTGTGAAATTATGGGATTCCAGTATGGCAAATGTATTTTCTCTGCTTTTAAAAGTGCTACAATTGATCTTGTTTCTAGGCAATCCAGCTTTAAACACCTGTTTCTCAAGTTCTGAATACAATATCCTGAACATGTTTAAAACAGCCTTTCATATTAAGATTTTTAATTTGAACCTTTTATTACACTACTGTTATCCTTGATCAAACAGGAGAAGTTTTTTAAATGTATTTAATTTAATAGAATTCTTATTATGTACCCTAACCTATTAGAACCACCTTTTTACATTCTTCTGTCCTGGTAGACATGTGACTCTGTCTCTGATTTTGCAGGAGCGCGACCCGCCCCCCCTGCTCTGCTCTCGTCCTGGCTTGGAGTTCGGCAGCTCCCCACTGCGCGGCTTTGCAGAGGACTCCTTTGAGCAGCACATCCGCAACATTCTGCAGCGTGGCTCTGCCAATCCCCTATTGCTCAGGCAGGTTTCATTCAAGCCCCCTTCCAGTTTCCAGCTCCTCAATCCTGTCCTGACATTCAGTCTCTCTCAAGCAGACTGATCATGTTGTGGTGCCTTGTGATTACGTTAGGAACGCTCACCAATCCTGCACACAGTACTGGGTTTCAGAACTCAATTAAAGTGATTGTAGCTAACAATATATTTCCATCAATCTTACATTGTGTGCACTTCCATTTGTTACACAGGTCTCAAATGTCCAATTAGAAAGAAACACATGATTTTAGTAAACATGTTTATTATTATTATTTTAAAATATATGGTACCACACTAAAGAAATCTCTGTTTGCAACCTTTGAGTTAGTGTTGCACTTACCTGGAGGTCCTCACCCCATCCAGTGGCTTCCTTCCTGTCATTAACCAACCAGCTACTTCACCTGTTGACATGCCTTCACCCAGTATCACACAGAATACACTGCTAAGGTGAAATGACCGAGTGTATCGGATATGAGAATAAGGCATAGAAACTAAGAACTTTCTTAGCCTAAAGTAGATTTTTGCTGTAACAATAGTTTCTTTCAAAAATTTGAGACCTAAGTGCAAAAGAGATACAATTTGTGGAATTATTTTATTAGCTGCAATTATTTTAAAGGCTTGTATTCTCCACCAGCTGTGTTTCTGTTGTAGTAATGGCCCTATCTGGGGTTCTGATAGGTGAGCAGTTTATCCCATAATGAAACGATTGTATTTTTCAGGTCTGGTAATAAGGATGTCTCCCCTCCCCCACCAGAGTGTTTGCAGCTGCTGAGCCGTGCGACCCAGGTGTTCCGTGACGAGTACATTCTGAAACAAGACCTGGCCCGGGAGGAGATCCAGCGCAGGTACCACCCCTCATGCACCTAGCCCCTCGTCCCAGCGCAGGTACCACCCCTCATGCACCTAGCCCCTCGTCCCAGCGCAGGTACCACCCCTCATGCACCTAGCCTCTCGTCCCAGCGCAGGTACCACCCCTCATGCACCTAGCCCCTCGTCCCAGCGCAGGTACCACCCCTCATGCACCGAGCCCCTCGTCCCAGCGCAGGTACCACCCCTCATGCACCTAGCCCCTCGTCCCAGCGCAGGTACCACCCCTCATGCACCTAGCCCCTCGTCCCAGCGCAGGTACCACCCCTCATGCACCTAGTTCCTCATCCCAGCACAGGTACCACCCCTCATGCACCTAGTTCCTCATCCCAGCACAGGTACCACCCCTCATGCACCTAGCTCCTCATCCCAGCACAGGTACCACCCCTCATGCACCTAGCTCCTCATCCCAGCACAGGTACCACCCCTCATGCACCTAGCTCCTCATCCCAGCACAGGTACCACCCCTCATGCACCTAGCCCCTCACCCAGCGCAGGTACCACCCCTCATGCACCTAGCCCCTTGTCCCAGGATTAAAGGAGTGAGCTATAAAGATGGGTTCAAGGAAATGCATTTATTTAGCCTAGAACAAAGAAGACTTAAGGGGGGACTTGATTGAAGTCGTTCCAAAGTTACAGTACAGGAACAGAGGACACAGTGAGGTGGGTATGGAATGGGTTTCCTGCCATGTTGTTGATGCTAAACAGTAGTAGTAATAATAATAATAATAATAATAATAATAATAATAATAATAATAAAAAAAAAATAATAAAAAAATAATAATAAAAATAATAAAAATAATAAAAAAAAAACAACAAATGTAAATAAAACAATTGAAGAAAACAAGAAATTAATAATGATGATAATACACAAAAACATCAAAAAAATAAGTAAATAAGAGTCAAACTATTTTGTTTGTGAGTCGGGGTAAAAAGGCTAAAATATAAATCTTAATTTAAAAATATTGACCGACGCAGCATCTCTAATTGAAAAGGGCAATGAGTTCCACAATCTGGGGGCATTATAACTGAATGCACTTTCTCCTTTCCTTTTCAATGTTGCATTTGGGAGGCACAAAAGGCCAGCGGAGGTTTGTATGGGACGAATACTCTCTTAGATAATCCGGTGCCAAGCCATTTAGTGCTTTATATGTCAATAGTACGATTTTGAAATCAATTCTAAAATGCACTGGAAGCCAGCGCAGTGAGGCCAACACAGAAATTATATGAACCTGTTTCTTTGTACTAGTGAGAACCCAAGCAGCTGCATTGTGAACAAGCTGCAAGCATGATACTGCATGACCTGGAAGCCCAGAAAATGAAGCATTGCAGTCGTGAAGTGTAGGAAACAAAAGCATGAATTAACTTCTCAGCATCAGACAAAGAAAGAAAAGACCTAGGGTTAGCGATGTTTCGCAGATAATAAAAATACATTTTTGTACTTTTTTTAATATGCGCCTCCAAATTCAAATCAGATTCAACTATAACTCCAAAATTTTTCACATCAGACTTTATATTAGAGGTCAGGTTGCCCAAATCTATTTAAGGAATCTGCAAGCTCTTGTTGTTGCAGAGAACTTAACCGCAAAACTTCTGTCTTATCTGAGTTAAATTGCAAGAAATTGAGACGTCAAATTACATCAGCAACACACTCTAGTATGGCTGAACTTGCAGTGATGTCACCAGATTTCATAGAAATCTAAAGTTATTTGTCGTCGGCATTACAGTCGAAATGTGTAAGTTTATTGTCCTGTTCTACAGATGAGTATTGATGTTTGTATGTATAACAGCACTTGTCTCTCTGTCACTAATGCGTTTGTCTGTCCCTCTGCAGGGTGAAGCTGCTGTGTGGACAGAAAGACAAGCAACTGGAAGACATGGCACACTGCAGAGAGGAGAGGTGAGTGCAGTAGTCCCTGGCTAATACAGACACCATTATGCCAGAACTTGATTAAAAGAGGTCAAGTAAACTCTACAGAGTTTAAATTAACTGCAATCGATTGGGTGGAAAAACGGAGAGAAGCTTTCACAAATACTGATGGACTACACTGGTTTGAAACGCAAGATGTGGACCACAATATTTAAAATTCCAAATTTTCTACGTATTTTAAAAATGATTAATTTCTGTAAAGTGTGTGCAGTATACATAAACTACTGTATACTTAAACTATCGCTTCATTGTGATTAAACATGTCCTTGCTCATTCTTCTTCTATACTAGTCGCACACACTGTTGATATATGTCATGCTCATACACTTTCTCGTCACACTTGAGAGCCCTGACTCTGAGCTAGTAGGCGTGGCGAGGGATGGATGTTACGGACATACTTGTTTATTTTTGGGGTGACGGTTTTGAAATGTCTACTTTTCTGTAGGTTTTATCAAAATGACCTTTGTGAATTATGTTCAGAATCACTTTTCTCCATTACTTCTGTCACTCCCTCTCATCCCCTCTTGCGCTCTCTCTCTCTCGCACAGGAAGAGCCTGAGAGAGATGGCAGAACGGCTGGCTGATAAGTATGAGGACTCCAAGTATCGACAGGAAGTCATCATGAACAGGTACAGTCAAGACTAAGATGAGTGATTGGCTTTGCTGATTGCTCTGCATTTTACCCTCATAAATGTGGCTCAGGATTGCCCAGGACAGCACTACACTGAGTACTGTATAAATGTGGCTCAGGACTGCCCAAGACAGCACTACACTGAGTACTGTATAAATGTGGATCAGGCCTGCCCAGGACAGCACTACACTGAGTACTGTATAAATGTGGCTCAGGACAGCACTACACAGTACTGTATAAATTTGGCTTAGGACAGCACTACACAGTACTGTATAAATGTGGCTTAGGACAGCACTACACAGTACTGTATAAATGTGGCTCTTGGCACTCACCACTTGGGGAAACCCTTTTTATTTTTTGGTTTAAATGGACAACAAATGCTCCACCCAGTCATTCAGCATTGGTAGTAAATGGATCATATTTACATTACTAGTGCACGTGTGAGACGGGTTGCTCATTAAAATCTTTTCAGGGCTACTGAGTGAGGTTATCTGGCAACAAACTCCCCGAATACTTCCTACTTACCTGCCTGCCCCTACCTACCTACAGCAAACCAGAATGCCCTCTGTATTTAGGAGGGTGACATATTTGACTATTTCCAGAACAGACACAGTAGTTATTTAATATGGTTGTTTCCTGAGACTTGTGGACTATAGTGGTGTTCAAGTTCTCTCAGGCTCTCCTCCTGCAGCAAGCAGAGCGACCTGCTACACTGCATGTCCCCTGCAGCGAGCAGAGCGACCTGCTACACTGCATGTCCCCTGCAGCGAGCAGAGCGACCTGCTACACTGCATGTCCCCTGCAGCGAGCAGAGCGACCTGCTACACTGCATGTCCCCTGCAGCGAGCAGAGCGACCTGCTACACTGCATGTCCCCTGCAGCGAGCAGAGCGACCTGCTACACTCCATGTCCCCTGCAGCGAGCAGAGCGGCCTGCTACACTGCATGTCCCCTGCAGCGAGCAGAGCGGCCTGCTACACCGCACGCCTCCTCCCGCAGCGAGCAGAGCGGCCTGCTACACCGCACGCCTCCTCCCGCAGCGAGCAGAGCGGCCTGCTACACCGCACGCCTCCTCCCGCAGCGAGCAGAGCGGCCTGCTACACCGCACGCCTCCTCCCGCAGCGAGCAGAGCGGCCTGCTACACCGCACGCCTCCTCCCGCAGCGAGCAGAGCGGCCTGCTACACCGCACGCCTCCTCCCGCAGCGAGCAGAGCGGCCTGCTACACCGCACGCCTCCTCCCGCAGCGAGCAGAGCGGCCTGCTACACCGCACGCCTCCTCCCGCAGCGAGCAGAGCGGCCTGCTACACCGCACGCCTCCTCCCGCAGCGAGCAGAGCGGCCTGCTACACCGCACGCCTCCTCCCGCAGCGAGCAGAGCGGCCTGCTACACCGCACGCCTCCTCCCGCAGCGAGCAGAGCGGCCTGCTACACCGCACGCCTCCTCCCGCAGCGAGCAGAGCGGCCTGCTACACCGCACGCCTCCTCCCGCAGCGAGCAGAGCGGCCTGCTACACCGCACGCCTCCTCCCGCAGCGAGCAGAGCGGCCTGCTACACCGCACGCCTCCTCCCGCAACGAGCAGAGCGGCCTGCTACACTGCATGTCCCCTGCAGCGAGCAGAGCGACCTGCTACACTACACGCTTCCTCCTGCAGCGAGCAGAGCGACCTGCTACACTGCATGTCCCCTGCAGTGAGCAGAACGACCTGCTACACCGCACGTCTCCTCCCGCGACCTGCTACACCACACACTTTCTCCCGCAGCGAGCAGAGTGACCTGCTACACCGCACGTCTCCTCCCGCGGCGAGCAGAGCGACCTGCTACACCGCACGTCTCCTCCCGCGGCGAGCAGAGCGACCTGCTACACCACACACTTTCTCCCGCAGCGAGCAGAGCGACCTGCTACACCGCACGCCTCCTCCCGCAACGAGCAGAGCGGCCTGCTACACCGCACGCCTCCTCCCGCAGCGAGCAGAGCGGTCTGCTACACCGCACGCCTCCTCCCGCAACGAGCAGAGCGGTCTGCTACACCGCACGCCTCCTCCCGCAGCGAGCAGAGCGACCTGCTACACCGCACGCCTCCTCCCGCAGCGAGCAGAGCGGCCTGCTACACCGCACGTCCCCTGCAGCGAGCAGAGCGACCTGCTACACCGCCCGCCTCCTCCCGCAGCGAGCAGAGCGGCCTGCTACACCGCCCGCCTCCTCCCGCAGCGAGCAGAGCGGCCTGCTTCACCGCCCGCCTCCTCCCGCAGCGAGCAGAGCGGCCTGCTACACCGCACGCCTCCTCCCGCAGCGAGCAGAGCGGCCTGTTACACCGCACGCCTCCTCTCGCAGCGAGCAGAGCGGCCTGCTACACCGCACGCCTCCTCCCGCAGCGAGCAGAGCGACCTGCTACACCGCACGCCTCCTCCCGCAGCGAGCAGAGCGACCTGCTACACCGCACGCCTCCTCCCGCAGCGAGCAGAGCGACCTGCTACACTGCATGCCCCCTGCAGTGAGCAAAACGACCTGCTACACCACATGCTTCCTCCCGCAGCGAGCAGAGCGACCTGCTACACCACACGCTTCCTCCTGCAGCGAGCAGAGCGACCTGTTACACCGCACGTCCCCTGCAGCGAGCAGAGCGACCTGCTACACCGCACGTCTTCTCCCGCAGCGAGCAGAGCGGCCTGCTACACCGCCCGCCTCCTCCCGCAGCGAGCAGAGCGGCCTGCTACACCGCATGCCTCCTCCCGCAGCGAGCAGAGCGGCCTGCTACACCGCACGCCTCCTCCCGCAGCGAGCAGAGCGGCCTGCTACACTGCATGTCCCCTGCAGTGAGCAGAACGACCTGCTACACCGCACGCCTCCTCCCGCAGCGAGCAGAGCGACCTGCTACACCGCACGCCTCCTCCCGCAGCGAGCAGAGCGGCCTGCTACACTGCATGTCCCCTGCAGCGAGCAGAGCGGCCTGCTACACCGCACGCCTCCTCCCGCAGCGAGCAGAGCGACCTGCTACACCGCACGCCTCCTCCCGCAGCGAGCAGAGCGACCTGCTACACCGCACGCCTCCTCCCGCAGCGAGCAGAGCGACCTGCTACACTGCATGCCCCCTGCAGTGAGCAAAACGACCTGCTACACCACATGCTTCCTCCCGCAGCGAGCAGAGCGACCTGCTACACCACACGCTTCCTCCTGCAGCGAGCAGAGCGACCTGTTACACCGCACGTCCCCTGCAGCGAGCAGAGCGACCTGCTACACCGCACGTCTTCTCCCGCAGCGAGCAGAGCGGCCTGCTACACCGCCCGCCTCCTCCCGCAGCGAGCAGAGCGGCCTGCTACACCGCACGCCTCCTCCCGCAGCGAGCAGAGCGGCCTGCTACACCGCACGCCTCCTCCCGCAGCGAGCAGAGCGGCCTGCTACACTGCATGTCCCCTGCAGTGAGCAGAGCGACTTGCTACACCGCACGTCCCCTGCAGCGAGCAGAGCGACCTGCTACACCGCACATCTCCTCCTGCAGCGAGCAGAGCGACCTGCTACACTGCATGTCCCCTGCAGCGAGCAGAGCGACCTGCTACACTACACGCTTCCTCCTGCAGCGAGCAGAGCGACATGCTACACTGCATGTCCCCTGCAGTGAGCAAAACGACCTGCTACACCACATGCTTCCTCCCGCAGCGAGCAGAGCGACCTGCTACACCGCACGTCTCCTCCCGCAGCGAGCAGAGCGGCCTGCTACACCGCCCGCCTCCTCCCGCAGCGAGCAGAGCGACCTGCTACACTGCATGTCCCCTGCAGTGAGCAGAACGACCTGCTACACCGCACGTCTCCTCCCGCGGCGAGCAGAGCGACCTGCTACACCACACACTTTCTCCCGCAGCGAGCAGAGCGACCTGCTACACCACACACTTTCTCCCGCAGCGAGCAGAGCGACCTGCTACACCACACACTTTCTCCCGCAGCGAGCAGAGTGACCTGCTACACCGCACGTCTCCTCCCGCGGCGAGCAGAGCGACCTGCTACACCGCACGTCTCCTCCCGCGGCGAGCAGAGCGACCTGCTACACCACACACTTTCTCCCGCAGCGAGCAGAGCGACCTGCTACACCGCACATCTCCTCCTGCAGCGAGCAGAGCGACCTGCTACACTGCATGTCCCCTGCAGCGAGCAAAACGACCTGCTACACCACATGCTTCCTCCCGCAGCGAGCAGAGCGACCTGCTACACCGCACATCTCCTCCTGCAGCGAGCAGAGCGACATGCTACACTGCATGTCCCCTGCAGTGAGCAAAACGACCTGCTACACCACATGCTTCCTCCCGCAGCGAGCAGAGCGACCTGCTACACCGCACGTCTCCTCCCGCAGCGAGCAGAGCGGCCTGCTACACCGCCCGCCTCCTCCCGCAGCGAGCAGAGCGGCCTGCTACACCGCATGCCTCCTCCCGCAACGAGCAGAGCGGCCTGCTACACCGCATGCCTCCTCCCGCAACGAGCAGAGCGGCCTGCTACACCGCACGCCTCCTCCCGCAGCGAGCAGAGCGGCCTGCTACACCGCATGTCCCCTGCAGCGAGCAGAGCGACCTGCTACACCGCACGTCCCCTGCAGCGAGCAGAGCGACCTGCTACACTGCATGTCCCCTGCAGCGAGCAGAGCGACCTGCTACACTACACGCTTCCTCCTGCAGCGAGCAGAGCGACCTGCTACACTGCATGTCCCCTGCAGTGAGCAGAACGACCTGCTACACCGCACGTCTCCTCCCGCGACCTGCTACACCACACACTTTCTCCCGCAGCGAGCAGAGTGACCTGCTACACCGCACGTCTCCTCCCGCGGCGAGCAGAGCGACCTGCTACACCGCACGTCTCCTCCCGCGGCGAGCAGAGCGACCTGCTACACCACACACTTTCTCCCGCAGCGAGCAGAGTGACCTGCTACACCGCACGCCTCCTCCCGCAACGAGCAGAGCGGCCTGCTACACCGCACGCCTCCTCCCGCAGCGAGCAGAGCGGCCTGCTACACCGCACGCCTCCTCCCGCAGCGAGCAGAGCGGCCTGCTACACCGCACGCCTCCTCCCGCAACGAGCAGAGCGGCCTGCTACACTGCATGTCCCCTGCAGCGAGCAGAGCGACCTGCTACACTACACGCTTCCTCCTGCAGCGAGCAGAGCGACCTGCTACACTGCATGTCCCCTGCAGTGAGCAGAACGACCTGCTACACCGCACGTCTCCTCCCGCGACCTGCTACACCACACACTTTCTCCCGCAGCGAGCAGAGTGACCTGCTACACCGCACGTCTCCTCCCGCGGCGAGCAGAGCGACCTGCTACACCGCACGTCTCCTCCCGCGGCGAGCAGAGCGACCTGCTACACCACACACTTTCTCCCGCAGCGAGCAGAGCGACCTGCTACACCGCACGCCTCCTCCCGCAACGAGCAGAGCGGCCTGCTACACCGCACGCCTCCTCCCGCAGCGAGCAGAGCGGTCTGCTACACCGCACGCCTCCTCCCGCAACGAGCAGAGCGGTCTGCTACACCGCACGCCTCCTCCCGCAGCGAGCAGAGCGACCTGCTACACCGCACGCCTCCTCCCGCAGCGAGCAGAGCGGCCTGCTACACCGCACGTCCCCTGCAGCGAGCAGAGCGACCTGCTACACCGCACGCCTCCTCCCGCAGCGAGCAGAGCGACCTGCTACACCACACGCTTCCTCCTGAAGCGAGCAGAGCGACCTGTTACACCGCACGTCCCCTGCAGCGAGCAGAGCGGCCTGCTACACCGCCCGCCTCCTCCCGCAGCGAGCAGAGCGGCCTGCTACACCGCCCGCCTCCTCCCGCAGCGAGCAGAGCGGCCTGCTTCACCGCCCGCCTCCTCCCGCAGCGAGCAGAGCGGCCTGCTACACCGCCCGCCTCCTCCCGCAGCGAGCAGAGCGGCCTGCTACACCGCACGCCTCCTCCCGCAACGAGCAGAGCGGCCTGCTACACCGCACGCCTCCTCCCGCAGCGAGCAGAGCGGCCTGCTACACCGCACGCCTCCTCCCGCAGCGAGCAGAGCGGCCTGTTACACCGCACGCCTCCTCTCGCAGCGAGCAGAGCGGCCTGCTACACCGCACGCCTCCTCCCGCAGCGAGCAGAGCGGCCTGCTACACCGCACGCCTCCTCCCGCAGCGAGCAGAGCGACCTGCTACACCGCACGCCTCCTCCCGCAGCGAGCAGAGCGACCTGCTACACCGCACGCCTCCTCCCGCAGCGAGCAGAGCGACCTGCTACACCGCACGCCTCCTCCCGCAGCGAGCAGAGCGACCTGCTACACCGCACGCCTCCTCCCGCAGCGAGCAGAGCGACCTGCTACACTGCATGTCCCCTGCAGTGAGCAAAACGACCTGCTACACCACATGCTTCCTCCCGCAGCGAGCAGAGCGACCTGCTACACCACACGCTTCCTCCTGCAGCGAGCAGAGCGACCTGTTACACCGCACGTCCCCTGCAGCGAGCAGAGCGACCTGCTACACCGCACGTCTTCTCCCGCAGCGAGCAGAGCGGCCTGCTACACCGCATGCCTCCTCCCGCAGCGAGCAGAGCGGCCTGCTACACCGCATGCCTCCTCCCGCAGCGAGCAGAGCGGCCTGCTACACCGCACGCCTCCTCCCGCAGCGAGCAGAGCGGCCTGCTACACTGCATGTCCCCTGCAGTGAGCAGAACGACCTGCTACACCGCACGCCTCCTCCCGCAGCGAGCAGAGCGGCCTGCTACACCGCATGTCCCCTGCAGCGAGCAGAGCGACTTGCTACACCGCACGTCCCCTGCAGCGAGCAGAGCGACCTGCTACACCGCACATCTCCTCCTGCAGCGAGCAGAGCGACCTGCTACACTGCATGTCCCCTGCAGCGAGCAGAGCGACCTGCTACACTACACGCTTCCTCCTGCAGCGAGCAGAGCGACCTGCTACACTGCATGTCCCCTGCAGTGAGCAGAACGACCTGCTACACCGCACGTCTCCTCCCGCGGCGAGCAGAGCGACCTGCTACACCACACACTTTCTCCCGCAGCGAGCAGTGACCTGCTACACCGCACGTCCCCTCCCGCGGCGAGCAGAGCGACCTGCTACACCGCATGTCTCCTCCCGCGGCGAGCAGAGCGACCTGCTACACCACACACTTTCTCCCGCAGCGAGCAGAGTGACCTGCTACACCGCACGCCTCCTCCCGCAACGAGCAGAGCGGCCTGCTACACCGCACGCCTCCTCCCGCAGCGAGCAGAGCGGCCTGCTACACCGCACGCCTCCTCCCGCAGCGAGCAGAGTGGCCTGCTACACCGCACGCCTCCTCCCGCAACGAGCAGAGCGGCCTGCTACACCGCACGCCTCCTCCCGCAGCGAGCAGAGCGACCTGCTACACCGCACGCCTCCTCCCGCAGCGAGCAGAGCGGCCTGCTACACCGCACGTCCCCTGCAGCGAGCAGAGCTACCGTCCTGTCTCCCTCCTACCCTTCCTCTCCAAAACCCTCGAGCGGACTGTACACCGCCAGCTCTCTGCTTTCCTGTCCAACCACTCTCTGCTTGACCCTCTCCAATCTGGCTTCCGCTCTGCTCACTCCACTGAAACCGCCCTCCTGTCTGTCACCAACTCACTTAAGTGTGCCCGAGCTGCCTCTCTCTCCTCTGTCCTAATTCTCCTCGACCTCTCTGCTGCCTTTGACACTGTTGATCACTCTATTCTACTATCATCTCTTGCTGACCTGGGGATCTCTGGCACTGCTCTGGCCTGGTTCTCCTCCTACCTCTCCAACTGCACTTACCAGGTAACCTGGCGTGGAGCAACCTCCACACCTCACCCTCTCTTAACTGGAGTCCCCCAAGGGTCAGTCTTGGGTCCTCTCCTGTTCTCTCTCTACACCCGCTCCCTGGGCCCCCTCATCGCATCCTATGGTTTCTCATACCATTTCTATGCTGATGATGCTCAGATTTTCCTCTCCTTCCCCACCTCTGACTCCACCATCTCCTCCCGTATCTCTACCTGTCTGTCTGCTATTTCCTCCTGGATGCACTCGCATCACCTCAAACTCAACCTCTCTAAATCTGACCTCCTTTTCTTTCCCTCCTCCTCCCCCTCCTCTGATCTCTCTATCTCTGTTCCTCTGGAATCTACCACACTCTCTCCCTCTTCCTCCGCTAAGAACCTTGGAGTCACCCTGGACCCCTGCCTCTCTTATTCCCAGCACATCTCCACTCTGGCACGCACTTGCCGATTCTTCCTGAGCAACATCCGAAGAATCCGACCCTTCCTCACCAACTATGCTACCCAGCTCCTGGTCCAGGCCCTGGTACTCTCCCGCCCAGACTACTGCAACTCCCTCCTGGCTGGCCTCCCTGCGTCTGCCACCCGTCCGCTCCAGCTCATCCAGAACTCTGCTGCTCGCCTGGTGTTCTCTCTACCTCGCTTCGCCCACGCTACTCCACTACTCCGCTCGCTCCACTGGCTCCCAATCACCGCTCGCATCCAGTTCAAGACTCTTGTACTAGCCTACAGATGCCTTGACCAGACTGCACCCAGCTACCTCCAGACCCTCATCTCTCCCTACACCCCCACTCGACCTCTCCGCTCCGCCTGCACTAGAAGACTGGCTCTACCTCCGCTACGCTCCCCTGCCTCCCGAGCCCGCTCCTTCTCCACCCTTGCTCCGCAGTGGTGGAACGACCTTCCTACAGATGTCAGGACTGCCCAGTCCCTGACCACATTCCGGCGCCTCCTTAAGACTCACCTCTTCAAACAGCACCTGTAGAACTCCTCTGTTGTATCCTGGGACACTATCACTCTTCATTTAAATATGCTTTATTTTGCTCTTATCTGCCCCCTATCTTACTGCATTTAATCCTGTACTTCAGAATATTGTAATCTGCCAAGTGTTTAACCTGTAGTATTTTGTACTTAATCATATCCTGATGTAACTTTCACTATTATCTGCTGTATTATTGAATTGTGGTTTGTCACACTTGAAAAAATTATTGTATTTCTTGCTCTTATTGTATGACTTGTATTGTAACACTTGAATGTATTTGTATTTGCTTGCGATTGTAAGTCGCCCTGGATAAGGGCGTCTGCTAAGAAATAAATAATAATAATAATACACCGCACATCTCCTCCTGCAGCGAGCAGAGCGACCTGCTACACTGCATGTCCCCTGCAGCGAGCAGAGCGACCTGCTACACTACACGCTTCCTCCTGCAGCGAGCAGAGTGACCTGCTACACCGCACGTCTCCTCCCGCGGCGAGCAGAGCGACCTGCTACACTGCACGTCTCCTCCCGCGGCAAGCAGAGCGACCTGCTACACCACACACTTTCTCCCGCAGCGAGCAGAGCGGCCTGCTACACCGCACGTCTCCTCCCGCAGCGAGCAGAGCGGCCTGCTACACCGCACGTCTCCTCCCGCAGCAAGCAGAGCGGCCTGCTACACCGCACGCCTCCTCCCGCGGCGAGCAGAGCAACCTGCTACACCGCACGTCTCCTCCCGCGGCGAGCAGAGCGACCTGCTACACCGCACGTCTCCTCCCGCAGCGAGCAGAGCGGCCGGCTCACGAATGCTGTTACAGCTATAAACCCGGTTTTGGTGTTACTTAATGTATAATGTAAAAATGATATTCTACATAACTAAAGTTAACAACTAGAGTACGAATACCATATAATAAATAATAAAAGAAAACTTTACAAAGTTGTCATTTGTTATCATAGGAAATCGCATATGTATTGCTAACTGCTTTACTGCCTGTCTGTGCCCACTCTAGGATGAAGCAGATCTTGGGTAGTTTCCGCTCGCAGCTGCCTGTGCTGTCAGACAGTGAGAAGGACATGAGGAAAGAACTGCTGACCATCAACGACCAGCTCCGTCACCTAGGCAACAGCATCAAGCAGGTACCCCTCAGAGAGACCACAGGGACTTTCAGTCTTTAAAGAACATCCTTAAAGACCCGTCCTCACTACATAACTGATCTCGATAATTACAAAACAGACTTTGTTTAAACAAAACAAATTTTGGTCCCTTTAATTGTATTTCAAACAGAACTGACAAATTACGTGAATTATCCTCTACCCTACTTTTTAACTCGCATTTCATTTTTGCAGTCGCCTAATTTAATGTTTTGATTTTGTTATTTTCCCCACTAGTTTAACAGAGATGTCCTGATAGGTTTTTTTTTTAAGCATAAAAATGAATATCTAGTGCGGAGTGTACACTGATAGCAAGTCCTTCAGGCGCCTGCTCTGAGTATATCGGCAAACATATCACAAAGCATTGTGGGATATTGGAGGATACACAGTACAGTTCTCAAGTACAGTATTAAATGCTGCGTAATGTGGATACTAACTGTATTTGGCACTTAAGACGGTTTAAAAGGCAACTAATATGGTTTAATGGCATAGTGGACAAGGCCAAAGTTTGAAGAACCCACGGCAGCAGATTTAGAAATATAACACTGTGAGGTCCCCGAGTGGCTCACCTGGTCGAAGCACAGCCGCGCGGGGATTCCAAAGGGAGCATCGCGTTGTCTCTGGCTCTCCTGAGGGTGAGGGACTTGTTCTACTCATCGCACTACAACGAACCCTACTGACCAGGCACCCAATGAGCTCAGGCGGACACCTGCAGGGCTGGCCTTTGTCCTCCCAGAGGCGGGTAGCTCGCTGACATCTGCTCTCGAGTTCCTGGATGTAAAAGAAGCTGGATCGGTCGTGGGATTGGAGGACTCCCACTGAACCTTTGGATCTCGTTGTGTGGGGAATTGCTGCTGAGGAGAGAAAAATAATAGGACATCCCAGATTGGGGAGAAAATCAAGGGGTAAAATAATTGGGCACACTAAATAAATAAAAAAAAAATATATATAATGCTGCGCTACGGACAGAACGGGACACAGCAAAGGCAGTGCCTTTCTTATAAATAGTGCAGGGAGTTCTGGAACACTAAATTTAAGGTCTTGCTTGCTTGTAAAACGCTTTTACAAGTTATAAGAGTCACAAATTGACATAGTAACAACCATACATACTAGAAAATGTACAAGCGCAGGACTGGTTTCACAGCATACATGAGAGCTGACTGTTCTGAGGGTATTCAGTGTGGGATTGTACAGTGATGGGTGTTTCCTCCGCCTGCAGGTCAATATGAAGAAAGAATACCAGCAGAAACAGATGGAGAAGGGGGTGTCTCTCCCTAAAGCTAATCTGTCTCTCACTGCACACCAGAGGACGTGTGTCTTCGGCATTCTCAAGGAGGAGTAAGTATTGAGTGTTGTACTGGGGGGGAGCCTTCACATATTTAGGGTGGTGACAGGGTGTGTGTCCTGTCAGTGGAAACACCCTCCAGCTACACCTCACCCAGACCGGCCAGCTCAGCACCCTGCTTTCTGTACTGCGTTTAAAGTATTGGTTAGGGTTAACTTTGTCAACTCTTTTTAAGATTTTCAAGACTTCAATCAAGCTCTCCCCTAATTAGTCTTTATTCTAGGCTAAATAGATTGAGTTCCCTCCCTCATTCCTATAAGACTTTACAGATTAGTCTGGCTTTGTTGGACTCCCTCCAGGGCTACAATATCCTTTTTGGTACTGTGGTGACCATGTGCTAATTCTGGGTCCTCGTCTTTGGCAACACAGTAGTTTATTAGTTGTATGCAAGAGCACTTGATGTATGAGTTCAGACGGTGTTTGTGTTGGTTTGGCAGGGGAGAGCACATCGCTGAGATGATGAAGCAGATCAAGGACATCAAGAACCACTTCAGCTTCTGAGAAGAGCCCTGGGTTCAGACTGCGCTCCGAACCAGCACTCGGAACCCTTTCTGAACCCTGCAGGATTATTTGTAACATTTGAAATGCAACTTGTCGTGCAATTTTTTTGATGGTTAGCAATTGGCTTTTTAACTTTTCAATATTTGTAGTACTTGAGTTTCTTTGGTCTCTAAATTAAGTTGCAGTTTATATGTAACTGAGAACAAAAGGCTCTTATATCTCAAAACTAAAGAAACTTAATTGATAGTTATAAAATTAAACAGACAATTCAACAAGGTAACTTTATAACTACCAAGGATAAAATTATGCTTCTAAGCTTACAAGGTAAAAAAAAAATGTAAGTCTACCTTTTTGTTTGAAGTTATTTGTGTACGTCTGAATCGCCTGTACTTGTACATACTTTGTGTATTCATCTAGTGGGAGAATAAACACCTTTTGTAAGGAAGTGGTTTTATTTAATACTTTGCACTGTCAGCTTGCTCAACAGTGATGCCATGTTGTTTTAATCGCATTGAAACATTCATAAATTTTATAGGCTCAGTTGTGGTGAGTGCCAGATAATATTTGCTGGTAAAAGGCGTTTAGAAGTTATGAGAGTCACAAGTTTACATTGTAACAACCTAGCAGTGGTTACTACCATTGTGTGATTTAAGGCAGGAACATCCAGCTGCTGAACTAGCACTCAGTTGGGCCTCCTACACACACACTGAACACTGAACACTAGCGTGACAGCTGTATTAACAACCTGCACTCGCTGTGGCTGTGTGTTGTACACACACCACTTTCATTACTGAAGTGAGGCACTGCCTGTTTAAACTAACAGCTGAACTCGGACCATCCTTACACGACATGCGTTAGGTTTGTGTGGAGGCAGCATGGAGGCTGTAAAGGGCAGAAATGCGGTTTTGCTTTTCTGCACTGTTAAATAATGGCGGTGACGATCTGAACGACTTGAGTGGTCTCCAAATGACTGGATTAAAAATGTACGCATGTCTAAGGAGTCGTATGTGCGTCTTTGTCATTTACTGACACCTTTCCTGCAGTGCCAAAACACACAGATGAGACATTCGATATCGGTGGAAAAACGAGTTGCGGTTGCTTTTTGGGACATGAATTGTCCCATGTTTTTTTTTTTAAGTTGCAAAACCAAAAATACAATTTTTCCATTTTGTTTTCTTACAACAGAATATTATATAACTGTACTTTGATTAAATAAAAAGTCAATTTATATGTATGCACAATTTACTATTGTTATGAATATACTATTCATCAATATTACAAAATCAACTTGGCTCATCAGGCACCTATATATTATTGTGTGTGTGTGTGTGAAATAAATGAATGCACTTACCCGTCACATGCGATTTCCGACTCCGTCACCAGTTTTCTGACACAAAGCCCATCTCTTCAGTGTTAATGTATTTGAGTAACCGTCACAGCCCAGGTTTTTTGGTTTGTTTTTTTTGCACGCCCATGGCTGCGTGTCAGGATCATGTGTCTGCGCCGTGCTGCAGAGATGCTCTTGATTACACTGAGCTTCAGCCAGCTTTACTTGACGAAAATGTAGCAACAAATAAACAAAAAGAGCAATTCCAGCTATGGTAATGTGAAACAGTTAATCATTAAACAGTTTTAGATACTCTGTGATGTATTATTATTTATTTTTTTAATCTGTGTTCTTGCTTGTGCATTTTCATTTACAAGTGCACTGAAATTAGAGCCTTATTGAGCAGAACATGTAATTTTGAGTACTGTTTAAATTTTGGATAATGTTTTGTTTTTTTCTGAATCTCTTGATAAACTGCATTGCCTTTTATGTTTGACGCTATTCTGTGCATGGGTAACATTTTGATTTCATTTTGTATTGGGTTGTAATGTGGAGTTTTACAAACTGCTACAAATGAATACGCACCGGATTTAAAAGAATGTACTGTACAGTCCACGTGTCTACAGTAGTCTCTTTTGGTAAGTGATATTTTCAGAATCAAATCTTCTGAATTAAAATATTTCTGTTAAATATAGTACTGTAACCAACTACAGTATATCTAGTATTTTCAGCTATGTATTTGACACTGTATTGTAACAATCTGCCTTAGCGGGTTCGTGGTGGGATGAAATGAAATGAAACACCAGAGACAGTGCAGTCAAAAGCAGTTATAACTCCTGTTTTTATTAATGAAAATGTATGCTCTTTCAGCGCTCTCTCTTTTTCTTTTCTGAATTGACTGTAGCTCTCCCTCTCACTACTCACGCTCACAACAACCAGCTGGCAGCGCAGTGCCCATTTTTATATCTCCCGCTTTCCCCCATGTCTCACACCATTGGTTCATTCAAAACATAACGTGATGTGGGCTCTGGCGATTTGGTTCCTTTTCCCCATTCGCTGATGTGACGCTCCGTTCTCATTCACACAAAAGACGGCACCCACGTAAGAGTGAGCAGCATGCACTCGCCACACATTCCAGCACAAACACACTCAACATTTATGCAGGGCATGTTACAGTACAATTCCATCCCTCTTCCCAGTCTCTGATACAGTCATGTTGCCTGTTGTCTGGGTGCGGCTGCATCATTTTGAAAAAAGATAAAAGGACCAGGGCTCACAAATGGAGATTAGATAAAGGGGCATTCAGAACAGAATATAGGAGGCACTTTTTTTACACACAGAATTGTGGGAGTCTGGAACCAACTCCCCAATAATGTTGTTGAAGCTGACACCATGGGATCCTTCAAGAAGCTGCTTGATGAGATTCTGGGATCAATAAGCTACTAACAACCAAATGAGCAATGCCATTGCAAGACCTCTTCAAGGAGGGCCACTGTGCCCACAGTCCTTTCGTAGCAGGGGAGCAGACGGCAATGGTTTCCCAGGCGGGCCGCATACCCCCTGCAAGCCATAGGAAGGCTGGCTGAAAGTCTGAGTCTCGATCCCGTTGTGCTCTCCACTGTGTGGCTGGAACAACAGTGAGCTTGTAGCACACCTTTCCTATTTCTCCCTCTCCACTCTTATCTCTCCCTCCTCTCCTATCCTCTCCTCTCCTGGTTCCTTCCTCTTGCTCCTGTTACAGTGCCGGCTTGCAAGCAGAGGCGTCTCGACAGGGCATCCGCATTCTAGTGATGATTACCAACTCGGTGTTGGACAGCAAAATAGTACTCTTGGAGTTGCTCCAACCAGCGGGCGAGTTGTCCTACAGGCTTCTTGAAACTAACCAAATTGGGTGGCGAGCCCTCGGGGGTGGCAGAGATAG
This sequence comes from Acipenser ruthenus, assembly GCF_902713425.1. Lineage (NCBI taxonomy): Eukaryota > Metazoa > Chordata > Actinopteri > Acipenseriformes > Acipenseridae > Acipenser > Acipenser ruthenus. The sequence continues at coordinate 10,268,350 of NC_081214.1, read as the reverse complement.
GAGCTGCTATGCTTCCGTGGTGTAAGTCAAGTAGGGTCCCCACGTGCTGAAGGAAGTCCAAGCCTAAGATGCAAGGGTCCTGTACAGTAGCCAGCCAGACCTCATGGAGTCTGCTGACTCCTCCGTATTCCACCTTCAACCATCCTCTCCCTTCTATCGGGGCCAGCTCGCCGCTTACCGTTCTTAGTTGTACCGGGGTGGGGTGGACACGTTCCTTCCAGTCACTCCTGGCTCTGTGCATAACATCGGGCGGACAATTGTGATGGACTGCGGCATTAAGGAAGGCTCCCTCTCCGGTCCGTCCCACCACGACTGTCTCTGAGGGCTGGTAAGGGGTGGCAAGGGTGTTGAGCTGAACGGTCCCGTTTCCCATCGGTCTTGGGGGGGGTCGCTGCACCAGGTTCCAAGTAGCGGCATCAAGTGCCCGGGCTGCCCACATCTCCAGCATATCCTCTCCTGTTGTTGGCTTTGGTCGGGGGTGGTGGCTCTCACTCTGTGGGTTGGCTGTGCTCTGGTTCTTCTTCCTTGTCCAGGTGAGTCTGATGGGCTGGGCGGTTCAGCCCGCTGCGTGGTGGGGACCCTTCATCCTGTAGCACAGCCTAAATAGCTAGAGCTTGGCTCACCACTTCCTCCAGGGTACGGGGGCTGGCAAGGCGGACTTAGTGGCACAGTGATGCTGGCTGTAAACTGCGGAGGAAGGTATTGAGAGTGGTGCGACGACTAAAGCTGTTGGGTTCGTCACTGTAAGCCTGTCTTCGTAAGCGTGCAATGTCAGCAGCCAAAGCCCCCAGTTTCTCCCTTGGTGCCGTCTTCCTTCGCTGGAGTTGGTCTTGAAGAGTGAGGTATTGTTCACAGTTGCCGAACTGCTGCTTCAGTGGTGCTAACAGTGCCCCATATTCAATCCTCTCCTCCGAGCTCAGGTCCAGTAAGCTCTCGGATGCGGCTCCTTTTAGTGACTGGACTAGGCAGATGGCTTTCTTGCACTCCGTCCAGTCGTGTTCCACAGCTGATAGCTCGAACTACGACAGGAAGGTCTCCAGCAAGGCTGTGCCATTGAACTGGGGTAGTTTCAGTTTCAGTCTCAGCCATTGCAGTGAGGGGGGTCGGTAGTCTGTTAGGAGGCTGTGTGGTCCAGTGGTTAAAGAAAAGGGCTTGTAATCAGGAGGTCCCCGGTTCAAATCCCACCTCAGCCACTGACTCATTGTGTGACCCTGAGCAAGTCACTTAACCTCCTTGTGCTCTGTCTTTCGGGTGAGACGTAGTTGTAAGTGATTCTGCAGCTGATGCATAGTTCACACATCCTAGTCTCTGTGAGTCGCCTTGGATAAAGGCGTCTGCTAAATAAACAAATAATAATGTCTGCTGTAGGCGGCATCTCTCTCCCTCCCGGATTTTCTCACATTGCAGCCCCCGTCGAGGATGCGGATAGTGGTTCTGCTGTAGTGGGTGGTGTCTCACTCCTCCTTGAGCTGTCCCATGCTTCAGCTCTTACCGGGAGGCGGGTGGTGCTGTTGTGCTGGGCGACGACTCAGGTAGCTCTAAGTGGATTTTTCGTGGAAGAAGGGGGCGGCCTGGTCGCGGGGTTGACTGCGTCGGTATCAGCGATTGCGATGTCGCGATGTCTGGATCTGCTGTCCGACGGTCCTTCCCGCTCTGTTCTCCAGAGTGCCTTGATCACCGCCGTTGCCTTCAGCTAAGACAGTGCCCACTGTCTGCTCCCAACTGGGGCCTCTGCTCTGGGTCTTCTCCCTCCTGTGGAACTCGTCTGGTGTCTTCCGTGTTCTCCATGTAGATCCCCCTTACTTCTGAAACCAGTGTAACGATCTGCCTTAAGCGGGTTCGTAGTGGGATGAAATAAAATGGAACACCAGAGTGCAGTCAAAAGCAGTTATAACTGCTATTTTTATTAATGAAAATGAATGCTCTTCAGAAACTTCAGAAACCTCAGAAACCATTCGCTTTTTTTTAAACACAATATTTCGTGTTTTTTTATGTAAATTGTTTTTTGTTATGTATTCTGCTTCGAGATACATTGATAAAAACGTGTTATTCTATGACCCGACGGACGTTACAATACGTTAACCTGAGCGAATGCAACACGTTTATTCTCAGGGTCTTTATAAGCAATAATGGACACTACTCCATTATTTTCTAAAAATAAATATTTATAAATAAAATAGTTATTCATTCCATTATTATCAGTAGTAAGAAATGTACCTGATAACTTTAGTTAATTATATGTTTTCCACCATGATTCACAAAACGGTTGGAAAGAGCTGAGGAATACGGTTACATTTTCTTTGCACACAATAGTAGCTACGTTTTATTTCGATCCCAAGATTATTTTAAATCGTCTGATTTAGCGTCCTCCATATGAAGCTATCGAGCCATAAGGTTTGTAGTAAAACCCAAAACAAATGTTACGTTAATTACACGTTTTATTTTTTATTTTTTATTTAGTCGTTGCCAGTTAGTTTTTATAATTTACTTCCCAATTTGAAATGCCCAATTATTTTTAGGCTCAGCTCACCTCTACCACCCCTGCGATGACTCGCGAGGGGCGAAGATGAACACACGCCGTCCTCCAAAGCGTGTGCCGTCAGCCGCCCGCTTCTTACACTCTGCAGACTCACCGTGCAGCCGCCTCAGAGCTACAGCGTCAGAGGACAACGCAGGCAAGCCCGCAGCCGCCCGACCACACTACGGGATCGCTGATGCGCAGTGAGCCGAGGACACCCTGGCCGACCTAACCCTCCCTCCCCCCGGACGACGCTCGGCCAATTGGGCGCCGCCCCCTGAGAGCTCCCTTCCACAGTCGGCTGTGGAATAGCCTGGACTCAAACCGGAGACTTCCAGGCTATAGAGCGCAGCCTGCACTCTAGCGAGTGCTTTTACTGGATGCGCCACTCGGGAGCCCAATTACACGTATTTTAATTTAATTTTAATTTTTTGCAAATTAAACTGGAAACAGACAATCAATTTCTCAAAAAAAAAAAAAAAAAAATCACAACCAACAAGACAAAATGAGAAGCTGACCCGAAAATTACATTTTTTGACCAGCACCCAACAGCAAACCGCTAAAAAGTTCACATTCTGACCCGAACCTGACCCGATGCAGGACTGTTCCTCGAACGATAAAAATAATCGTGCCACCCAGCTCCTGGTCCAGGCCCTGGTACTCTCCTGCCTAGACTACTGCAACTCCCTCCTGGCTGGTCTCCCTGTGTCCGCCACCCGTCCGCTCCAGCTCATCCAGAACTCTGCTGCTCGCCTGGTGTTCTCTCTGCCTCGCTTCTCCCACGCAACTCCACTGCTCCGCTCACTCCACTGGCTCCCGATCACCGCTCGCATCCAGTTCAAGACTCTTGTACTAGCCTACAGATGCCTTGACCAGACTACACCCAGCTACCTCCAGACCCTCATCTCTCCCTACACCCCCTCTCGACCTCTCTGCACATCCTGCACTAGAAGACTGGCTCTACCTCCTTTACGCTCCCCTGCCTCCAGGGCCCGCTCCTTCTCCACCCTCGCCCCGCAGTGGTGGAATGACCTTCCTACAGATGTCAGGACTGCTCAGTCCCTGACCACCTTCCGGCGCCTCCTCAAGACTCACCTCTTCAGACAGCACCTTTTTCCCCCCCTGGACACTTATCACTCTTCCTTAAATATGCTTTACTTGCTGTTATCTGCCCCCTATTTTACTGCATTTAATCCTGTAATTTAGAGTACTGTAATCTGTCAAGTGTTATTTAATCTGTAGTATTTTGTATTTAATTATATCCTGATGCAACTATCACTGACACTGTTATCTGCTCCGTTATTGAATCGTATTTTGTCATACTTGTACTTGCTAGGACCAAAGTCATTGTATTTATCTTGCTCCTAATTGTATTATTACTTGTACTGTGATTCTTGAAATGTATTTGTTTACGACTGTAAGCTGCCCTGGATAAGGGTGTCTGCTAAGAAATAATAAATAATAATAATTATATTTGTACTAAAATGTGCATAAGTAGTAGTGACACAAGTGAACTTTGTTTTATTATCCAGAATTAGAACCGTAACCTTTGAGCCTGGAAGTCTATGGTTAGGGCTTTGGACCCTTGACCAGAGGGTCGTGGGTTCAATCCCTTGAGCAAGGTACTTTACCTAGATTGCTCCAGTAAAAACCCAACTGTATAAATGGGTAATTGTATGTAAAAGTAATGTGACATCTTGTAACAATTGTAAGTTGCACTGGATAAGGGCGTCTGCTAAGAAATTAATAAGAATATTCAGATGCCATCAGGATACAGTATTTGTGACGTCATTGGGTACAAAATTAAGAATGATAAAATAAAATATACACCCTGTTCATGAACTTTCAAAAACAGATAAACAGTTTCTATATCCCGGAGAAATTAAAATGGTTTCACAAATTTTTCTAACACAAATTGAACCTGAATTGGCACAAACTTATGGCAAGCCATTTTAACATTTAATCTTATTTTTTATATATATATAACAAATAACAATTCTATTTTTATATCAACAAAACATAACTGATATCAATAATTGAGGATTTCATGTTAAAAGTGCTCGCCATACAAACTACCCGTGCAAATAATGCAAGTAACAAAGTCAAATGAGGGTCTCTCTCACACAAAAACAAAATGTTATGTCCATCCGACTGCCCATCATCACGCCTATTTTTCACTCAACCCCTCCCTTCGCCGGCGTTTTTCCGCACCTGCGCAATTCGCAATTCGCAGCGACTTGACTCTGATGATGTTGATGTTTGTTTCTCCTGGCTGCAGATTCGCAGAGTCGGGCACTCCCAGCACTGTCTTTCCCTCCGCAGTCTAACACCACACGACAAACCATGGCCGAGCAGCCCCTTGGATCTGCCCCGCCGCCCAAGCTCGACGGTAATGCCCTTTTTTAATAGTCTTGACCGGGAATGGAATTAAGGCCAGCGGCCTGCACAGCCCCGGGCTCGCTTAGTTACCCGTACCCTTAGAATGCCCCCCAAATGTGTGCTCAGGGAGTTCGGATCGGCGGTGGTGTATGGTTGTCAGATGGGGGCTCCAAGCGTGAGCTGCGTTTAATTAATTTGTAATGCTTGGTATACAGACATAAATGTGAATCGGTTCACAGTATTGTACCGCAAGTTACTGTGGGGATGTCACGGTCTATGGCTCACCACAACATACAATAATATTTGTGAACAGATCCTGGAATAAATAAAGTATGCGTTTTTGAAACGTGTACTTCGTGTTATATCACTGTGTGCTCTGGTGATTGTTGCTTTTGTGTATAAGCCAATCTATCATTATGTTGTGAATGATATACTGTAGTAGGTAATCTGCTGAGGGAAGAAGGGAAGAAATTATCATATTCTCTGCTTTTATCTACATTGCGTGTGTATATATATATATATATATATATATATATATATATATATATATATATATATATATATATATATATATATGGCCATTTAAAAAGTAATCAGTACATGTCAGTTTTGCAAGGAGTCCTGGCCAGCTGGACCTTGTACAGGACAAACAAAAACAGGAAAACGTTTCTCAAGCTGTCAATCAGATGTTTAAATGGTCGTGATGGGATACTTGAAAGTTCTGCAGAGCACCACCAGGGGAATTCCACAACTCAGGGCTTCCAGCTTTCCATCCCTTTATTTATGTTTTCTTTTTAATGATTGGAGTTTGTCTTGGTCACCCCCCATGGAGGAGTTACAGAGCTCCTCTTATGCATGTATCAACCACAAATAGAGGAAACACCTCCCTTAGAATGTGGTCCTAATTGTGCTGCAAAGACCCAACTCTAATTCTCCCCACAAAGGATGCACATATCAGCCAGGAAGCGAGCGTACTTAATGCACTTTTAGATTACTTTCACAAAACCTACTAAGGACCTTAAGCACACAAATTAAAAACTGTTATCTGTCCTAATATTAAGGTACACCTGTTTGAATGCTGTTTTGTAATTTAATTTTGAAGGTGTGCATGATATATAAAACGACTTGTCCTTCTTTAGCTCAAGTTAGTGAAGAGAGAAAGAATTCCATTTGAAACATTTGTCATTTCATTTATTACACTTTTTTATAATCTAATCTGGGGGTGTGAGGACGGTATTTGTCTGTGTTTTTTAGAGTTTAGCAAACAAGAGTTGAAAGGTCACAGCACAGAGGCAGGCACCTCTGCACTGTCCAGGAAGCAGGCTTCAGAAAGACAGAAGCCAGAGAAACTTGTCTGAAGTATTTCATTGAGCTATGTTGCTTTTTGCAGTAAAATATGCATTTATTTTCAACAGGCTAGGGTGGGACCAGGGGAATACATGTTATAAAGATACATCAGGGTGTCCTGTAGGGATGGGAATTTTAAACGTTTAAACGCATAAACGCTAAGGAAGTGGTTAAACGTTGAATAATATACTAGACATATAACCGGTCACAAGACAAATTTAACCAAACACATATTCAGTGTATTAATTTTAGTAATTTATCATCATATACAGCATGTCACGTATCCGACTGCTGTGGTGAGTAAGGGCGGATATTATAACCAATTTTTCTAATTGGTGCAACAGAAAGATTGACACTGGGGCGGGTTTTATTCTCGGTCGATCTGGCGCTTCATTGGTGCACTGTGTGTGTTCATGCTGTAGTGGGCGTGGTACAGTATGGTTCAGTCCACATGGGGTAAGAAAAGCATTTTTCTACCGTTTGTTATATATGTTTAATAAAGGAATGAGGCAAAGCCATGTTTGGAATTATTTTGAGGCACCGGACGAGAAAATTATTTACATACCACGGTTTTGCCAAACAAAATTGCCGTGCCACAAAAACACAAGTTCAGTACTTCATCATTTGAAATAAAAACATTCAGAATTACTGTGGAGTTACTGAATGCAGTAAAAACAAACATCCGTAATAAACAGAACTCTAGATGTGTCGACTGAATACGTATAACACGATTTTAAAAGGAAGTTGTTTGTTTTCAATATTAATTCAGAGAACGTATACGTGTAAATGTTATGTATAGGCTTTAATTTACCAGTACACTTTTACACAAATCGTTTGTTTAAAAATAAAAAATAAATGTCTTGATCTATGTAATTTGTCAACAGAAGGGGATATTAAAAAAAAAATAAAAAAAAAAATCCTGTTTGTGGCACCGATCCCTGAACAGTAGAGTTAATAGGACAATGGAATCGGAATCTGCATTTGATAGATTCTGTAACATACATAAGCACAAACATTTACTAATATAAAAATAATAATACAAATGCTTTTAAAAAGACCAAATTTCCATTGAGCTTTTTTTTTTCTTTTAGATTCTATTGATTTTTTAGTATTACTATGCTGGACAGCCGCTATAACATCGTTACCTTTCTTAAAAATGTGCACGGATGAATCTACCGATTTATTAATCTACAGTTAATCAACTAAACTCATACATTAACTGATCAACATTTTTAATCGAGTGACATCCCTAATTTCAGTATATACTTTGGTGTGTACGTGTTTTTCTTTTTTTTCCTTTTCATTTTTATACATTGTAGTTAAGTGTTTGCGATGTTAAAACGTTATTTGCTTATTTAGGGGTTCTTTGGTTGGATAATACTAACCAGGGCTGTCAGTATACATCAGAATGTAATATAAAGCGTGAGTTTGTGTAGATCTGGTTTAAACATTTAAACGCTGACACTGCATAGCATTTAAACGTTCATAAAAGTGTAGCAGAAGCACATCCCTAGTGTCCTGTATTGTGGAAAAAAAGTTGTTGATATTTTTAAATTGCAATTTAGAACTTGTAAGCATTTTTTTTAAATGCTTTTTGATTTTGTAAACAAGTTAGCAATAACAAGACACATTACAAGAAATGTTATATATCTTATTTATTCAGCAGATAATGATTGTCGTAATTTACAGCCAATTATCGAGAACAGAAAATTGCATTATCGTCTAACACTACTGTATGTATGAGTATCGCAAGCAGCATCAGTTACGTGTATTTTTATATAAATTATAAAAACATAATTGCTGTTCTATATTCTATATAATGTATTTTTAAACTACATCCGAATGTTTTATTCCTATATGGCTTACCTGTATAAATAATAGGATTTTCAATTAAATATGAACTATGTTGACGGTCACCAGTAAATTATGGAAATTAGTACTATCGAAGGTTCGAGCCTTTGTTCGGTAATGTTTTCTGAACCTTCAAAGACCAAAATGTACCCTTCGTTACAGCCCTAGTTACAGTGTGTTCACTAATAGAACACTAGACATTATCAAATACATGATTTATTACTATTTTTGTTGACCTATTCAACTATTTTTACCTCAGCTATTTGGCTGTCAAATTAGTCCCTCTATCCCTACGACTAATTCCATGTCAAGGTCACCCTAAAAAAAATCTGAGAGCAACCATATTATTATTATAAATCACATATCAAAAATCAACCAATCACAATGAAGTATTTGCAGGAATTCCAGTACATCTTATCCTGTGTACAGATGCCATCCCGTGCAGAAAACACCACACCTAATCCCAAAGGTAAAGCATCAAAAAAAAAAAAAAACCACACACACACACACATCTGGTAACCTGAAAATTACAGGAATAGAAAAGGAAGAAATGAAATCGCTACAATCTGAACAAGATTAAAGATGTTAAATCCTCTAAAGCTTCTGGCGCAAGTTTCTCTGGCTGAGCTTTTTTTTTAAAAATAAATAGTCTCACCATACCACAGCACCTGTAGGCCTACATGCATTCAGGTACTGTGGCAGTTGATTGTGCACTGAGCTTATTTGTGTATAAAAAAACAACAACTGAGTTGCAGCCAGTGTCATCTTTCTTAAAGCTGAAATCGTAATTTAAAGTAGGCTACAAACGTGGCAGCGGACTGTCTCTCTTTAGCGCGCACGCAAGAACTTGCAGATTTGATACAACTATGTTGAGAATTTAAAAAGAAAGCATTTTATGAGATTTTTAACTAGAGGTACCGGGAATATGACTGCACGCCGAGAGGTTCCGGGGCTGTGCCCCAGCACAAATTAAGCACTGGATGTATGCTTATTGGACAAAAAAGGGCAACTAAGAGGATGCAGCAGTGGAACACTGGATGTTTGAGACTGTTGGCACGAGACACTCTGTTGACACACAGCAGGACATGTAGTCCACAAGTCCTCCATCGGTGTGGAATCACCAGCACCAGAAAAGGGTTTTTCAGTTTCACACTTGGGCGTGTAAAATTTAGAGCTACATACCCGACCGGGCATGTTAAGATTCTGGGAATTTTCTACCCCTGATGTTTTTAATTAGACTTTTTCCCAAGGATTGCTAATAGTGGGCAGCAGTGCCTAATGCAGCTGAACAGGGGGTCCTCGGATAAAAGAATTTGGGAAGCCCTGGTTTGGCTACATTTACACCTCAGTCTGACAACTCTTATTTGTAAATTTAAACAATAACTCCTTTATTTTCTTACCCATGAGAAATACATATTTTTGCTATCCAACAAAAGTGGAACTAACTTGTTTAACAGCTAAAAAGAAACATCTGCGACTTTCATTTGTGTCCATTCTCCCCCCAGAGATACACTAACGCACCACAGTACTATCGATGATACAAAATAAAACCTCTGATAAATCAAAAGATTTTCTTCTAGGGGGCGAATACAGTCCTTCGTTTAAAAGTAAAGTGATTTTGGACCTGAAGCGAGTGCTTTATACGTATATTCACATCTAGGCTTACCAGAATGAAAAATATATTTTTGGTTCTGTTGTCCGAGTATCAATCCCAACTTCCTGCTGCTGTTCTCTGTGCCTGTTTGACACTGACAATGGGGGTGCTGCCCACGAGAGTACGTGGCAAATGTGAGCCGTCTCGGGGACAAAAAAAAGACCTAAGCCGCCTTAGAGTTGGCTTCAAAGTGGCTGGTATAAACAGATTGTCTGTCTCTCCAGCTGGGCAGCTGCACCAGAAGGCGATCGAGCTGGAGCAGGAGAGAGCAGAGTTTCAGCGCAGGAAGCAGCAGCTGGAACAGGAGTTCAATCAGAAGAGGGCCAAGTTTAAGGAACTGTACCTATCCAAAGAAGGTAGGGGCGTAGCGATGCATTGTCTATTGATGAATTGGGATGCTTTCTTTACATGATATATTGTGCTGTAATAAAGAGATCTGTCTTTTTGTATGGGTGATACAAACGCAAAAGCACAACAAGTGAAGAATGTGTGTTTTATAGTTGGTATGAATACATACTCTCCCCATCACATTAAAATCTTGTCTTAACAAAGTCGTCCTTGATTTAAATGATAATTTGCTCTTATTATGCATCATGCAAGTAGCCATCAGGTTCATTGTATGTATTGTGATGCATATTGTATAGCTACCTGAATAACATGATACCTATCGCTCCAGAGCCTAGTGATGCCACATTTCCATCTACACCGTGAAACTCAATCTCATCTTGTTCCAGTATAAAACTGGGTCTGCACCCGGTTCCATCTGCAGTGTGCAATCCAATCTACAACTGGACATTACACAACAGTCAAACTGTGTATCGGTTTTTTGTACAGTTACAATTTTTAATTTAATCACCTACCTGTAATATTTGCCTGGAGGTACAATATATGCACAGCTTTAATGTTAAGCCAACATATTTTTTCTGCAAATTGAACTCCCCTCTCGCGTCCAGTGCATTGGAGGCTCATTAGTTAACTTCCACTATCAGTGCGAGTCGGAGAGATCGAGTTCTGCCGGCCCGCAATCCTAACTGGGGCCGACAGAGTCCCAACTGAAATTGATTTGATCTTGGATCTGCTGCCGATGAAAATAAACAAGTCTGATTTCAAATTGCTTTCAAGTCTGTTCTGGATGTCATTTGGAATCTAGTCCTGTAGTTGATGCTGAATAACTGCAATCCTTTAAGACTCAACTTGAGATCAGCCAGCAACTAGGAACCTCACTAGCATAGATGGGCTGGATAGTCTCCTCTCGTTCGTAAATATTCTTATGTTCTTTCTTATTTGTTTTTAAAATGTTCCTTACTCTATGGTGTTTGCAATCAAGAGTGTTTCTGGGGTCTGTTGCGTCAACATTGAGTTATCATTGCTCTAAATTATGGTTTCAGGAAGCAATGCTAATTACAATCGTCAGCTTACATTACTGGAGTGTGGAAAACCATAATACCTGTGGCTGTCCCTTTGTGTTTGTAGAGGAGCTGAAGAGACAGGGGGCGGCTCTGGAGAGCTCTCGGGAGGAGATGGGCAGGCTGCAGGGACAGCTGGCCAAGGCTCAGGCTGAAATGGAGAATATCAAGGCAGTGGCCACCGTGTCTGAGAGCACCAAACAGGAGGCCATCGACCAGGTCAGGAGGCAGGGGCAGGAGGAAGTGGCGTCTTTGCAGGCCATCATGAAAGGTGAGCACACCGATCAGTGTCAAAGGGAGCTCCATTGACACCAGCAACACTATAAAGGGAGCTTCACTGACACCTGTAACACTAAAGGGAGCTCCATTGACACCAGCAACACTATAAAGGGAGCTTCACTGACACCTGCAACACTATAAAGGGAGCTTCACTGACACCTGCAACACTATAAAGGTAGCTCCATTGACACCTGCAACACTATAAAGGGAGCTCCATTGACACCAGCAACACTATAAAGGGAGCTTCACTGACACCTGCAACACTATAAAGGGAGCTTCACTGACACCGGCAACACTGTGCACTGTGTTTAATGTATTGAAGCTATGACATTTCCATACATTTCACACCATGCATATCCATTCACTGTGTAGGTTTCAAATGTGTAGTTTTAAAAGAAGTCTTTGCTAAGCAAACATGTATTTTCATACAAAACATATATAGTACTACACTAGGTTAAGTAAATCTCTGTTTGCAGGTCTTGCTTTGAGATATTCTTGCAGCTTCATGGTCATTTCACCTAAACAGTGAAATTATCCCCAAAGACACTGCTGAGGTGAAATAACCTAGGAAGTACAAGTGTAACATATTTCCTGAAAGGTAAGGCCACCACAGTGAGAAATATATTGACCTTGTTGTGCCAGATATCAACATTGAGGGCTGAAAGGGCTTAACAAATTCATTGATTTGAAACACATGAATCTCCAGTACTGAAATATCTTTAACATTCTTGTGCCACACATCATCTTCTATGTAAAATGGGTATTAGAGACGTTTTAAGACAAGATTAAGGTTTTTGCTGTCATGACATTGACAATTCAGGAGCTCTACAAGAAAAAGCCCTGCCTCCCGTGTTGCTTTTGTTGACCCTAGGAATAACCAGCAGCCCCACATCCTGTGCTCTCGGAGTGCGGTTTGGAAGGTACGGGGTCAGTTATTCCTGCAAATAACTAGGTGCTAACCCATTCAGGGCCTTGTAAGTTAACAGCAAAATCTTAAATCAATTCTGTACTGCACAGGGAGCTAGTGTAAAGAGGCCAAAACACAGGTAATGTGTTCACTGATGGCGATATTCTGATATTTTGAACAAGCTGCGGCGATATTCTGAACAAACTGCAAGTGGGATACCACATGTTTTGGGACACCAGAAAAAAGTGCATTACAATAATCAATTCTAGATGAAACAAAGGCATGCATTAGTCTCTCGGCATCAGATATGGAAATAATTGGCTGTATTTCTCAAATGGTAAAAATATACTTTAGTAACTTCCTTAATATGAGTCTCAAATGATAGATCAGGATCATAGCATAACCTAGAAAATTCTGTGACATCCAATGCTTGATGTCTGTAAGACAAGTAGCTAATAACACCCAGGCAGAAGAAATCGCTGGTTTTAGGGACAAATATAGCTGGGTATCATCAGCGTAGCAATGGAAGTTCCCTCCATGTCTGCGGATAATGTCACCTAACAGTAGCATATGTAATGAAAACAACAAGGGACCTAGAGTGGAGCCCTGTGGAACACCACACAGTTTCATATAATGCCAATTTACCTCCCCAATAGAGTCGTTTTCAGCCTCACCTTCAGTATCCAAAACTAACCAAGTGTTATTAATTTTGTTAACGCTATTTTCAATGAACTGCTCATTTTCGTTTATGCTTCTAAGTATTCCAATTTGTTTTTCAAGTTCAGCAACCTTCTGCATTAAAGAATACGTGACAGAGCACTTCTTGCACATAAAGTCTTCCTTAAATGCAAATGTGTTGACCACCATATACATTTCACAAGAGATACAGATCAAAGCACGCATTTTGGAAGACAATACATACATAGGATTTATAATAATTTAACAAGGAAGAGAGCGGATGAAAAAATGGTGAGAACTGAGTAAAAACAAAAGGTAAAGTTAAAGTAACATAATGTAACATAAAAAACTTAAAAGCATCTCTGAAAAGTAGTTGTTGAAACCATGTTATTCCATAACTATTAAACACTTAAAGTGCTTGTGGAAGGGTGGTGGGTAATTCACTGACACACGGGAGACATGGATGAACACCACACAGGTGCCCAGTTTTATTATTAGTGGGGCAGTTCCACATTTTGGCCCGCAGAGGGCGCTGTTGTCTGTGGTCTGCCTATCAACAATGATAAGCAGAGCCACAGAGATACCAGAGGTGGTACTGTTCTAAAGTACAGGCGCACTCGCAGGTGCTCAAAAAAAGAATAAGCAAAAGGAGAAAAGAAAAAGGAAAATAAAACACATTTAATCAAAAACTACAAATAAAAGGTGCTGCACTCGGCAGCTTCACCCCGAACGTTGCTACCTGCACGGTCCGGGTCTCCGTCCTACCCTCGCCGCTCCCTCAGACTGCTAAAACAAATACTGATGGGGTCTGCCCACGGTTTTCCCCGCTAACCCTGTTTTCTTTCTTTTGTCTTTTGGGGTTTTCCTCCCCGGCCGTGTCCTGGATCTGGACCAGTGCGTCCGCACGTCTTTTTTCTCTCAAAAGGGCAGACCTGAGGGAACAGCAGAATGTTATTTTATAGGGCCAGCAATACCCGCCTCTCAGCCATTCAGAGAGAAGGAAAGCCTGCACACCCACTCTCCCACCTCTCCGTGTCACTGCCATGACTGATAGGCAAATATTGACGGGCTGCTGCCCTGTTACAGTGCTACATTTAGGAATACTAAAAGAAACTTCAGTGACAAATGTTTCGACCTGAAGTCGTTGTTAGTGTCTTAAAGATGTCTGGTGTTAAATTTTAATTAATTAATTAATTAATTAATTAATTAATTAATTAATTAAATTTAGTAGTCGCCCATTCGTTTTTTTTGTTGTTTTCTCCCCAATTTAATAGTGTCAAAATATTTTTGTTTAGCTCAGCTCACCGCTACCACCCCCGCGCTGACTCAGGAGTGGCAAAAACGAGCACACGCTGTCCTCCGAAGCGTGTGCCGTCAGCCGACCAGTTTTTTTCACACTGCAGACTCACCATGTAGCCACCCAGATCTACAGCGTCGGAGGACAACGCAGCTCTGGGCAGGCGCCTGGCCAGACTACAGGGGTCGGTGGTGCGCGGTGAGCCAAGAACACCCTGGCCAACCTAACCCTCCCTCCCCCCGGGCGGCGCTCAGCCAATTGTGCGCCGCACCCGGTAGCTCCCATCCTCGGTCGGCAAAGGAATAGCCTGGAATCGAACCGACGACTCTACACGAGTGCTTTTACTGGATGCGCAACTCAGGAGTCCATTTTAGAGAGTTTTTGATAACTGGGTCCCTAGACACTTAATTTTACACTCTACTGTACTGAGAGAGAAATCTGCAGCATCTGACCCCGCCCCTTCTATATCCTGGCATTTGTATAGTTCGGGTTCAGTTAACTAGGCTTATCTTTCTGTTACGTAAAGCTTTGTGATTGGGTAATATAGAGTTTAGAGATTGAATGCTGTAAATTAATTTGATAAATCTGAAGGATTGACCCACTAACTGGTAGGATGTTAAATTGTGGATGAAATAACTGTAGGATGTCAGGGAAACAGTTCTGAAAAATGTCAATTATTTTCAAAAAATATGAAAAAGAAAGTGATATTGGAGCAAACTGATGAAACAGCAACTACTTCATCTGCTGAAGAGTCAATTCTGAGGGTGGAAAGAAGTGAAACAGTGTAAATGGATCAGAATCTGGGAACTCTCTTTTTCCTTGGCTGGAGAAAATAAAATGTTTTGTGTCTCAAATTATACTGGACCCCAGAATTTTTTTAAGAGAGGTCTGCAGAAAATGTGCTTACCAAAAGTTCTGTTTTAGAATAAAACCATTGTTTAAAACATATGCATTTAAATGAATCTACAAAAGGGTTGTTTGTACATTGAGACCTGGCACTCTCGTGGAGGCGCCTCACAGTGACGCAGCGTGCGGAGGTGCTGCTGGGTGCTTGTCCTCCTGACCTGTGTGTTTTGTTCTGCAGAGACAGTTCGGGACTACGAGTTGCAGTTCCACCACAGGCTGGAGCAGGAGCGGGCACAGTGGGGTCAATACCGCGAGGCAGTGGAGCGCGAGATGGCTGAGCTACGCCGCCGTCTCTCTCAGGGCCAGGAGGAGGAGAACCTTGAGAATGACATGAAAAAGGTGAGAGGGGAGCTGGTGATTTCTAGCTTTGCATACATGCATTGGTTTATTTGGGTGGAGTAAAGATGTGGCTCAACTAGTAGGCACTACCACTGGTTTAAATTCACAAATTAGAAAACTAATAGAAAGTCAGGCAACCAAAGTGCACCATGTCGGGTGTAAACCAAAAGCCTCATCACATTGATTACATTCTAAGGCATTATTTAACTGTATCCTAAATGCATTTTAAATGAGACAGGAGAAGATTGTGTTCTACAAAAGTAGTTTTAAATATTTTAATAACATGCTTACTTTCTTTGCACTTTTATGAAACACTAATTCCTCCTTTCAGAGAAGACTGCAAGTCTGCAGTGCGAGAGACACAGAGAGCTACGACAAGCAGGATACAGATGGTTCCCATGCTGGTCTAGCTTTGCTATTAAGCAGTAAAACGTTCTTTTCTGATTCAGCAAGTCAGTGTAACTATTTATTATGGTTGCATACACATAAATATTTTATTGAAGATAACAAGGTTGTGTTAGGGAATGTTTTCATTGAAATTACTTTCTTAATATTTGGTGAGTGGTGAAAATGACCTTTTCAAGCTTCAGGCAGCCTTGTGCATTGGGCTGCGTTCACAAGTTTGGAATGCACCTTAGTAGACTGCTTCTAAAGTACTGTGTGTGTATTTCTTCTTCCTGTTTTTCATTGGGAGTTGCTGTGATTTTGCTAAACCCTCTGGTGGTTTTAATTTATTATTTCCTGCAGACTCCTTCATTTTTATATATTTTTGTTTATTTTAAGAGCTCCTAGTCCCTTTAACACTTCTGCCTCTGTTTTGCTAAAGTTATTTAAAACTGTATAGGAACAGGTTGACATGTGGGGCATGTTGTCCGTATCCTCCTTTGTAAAAACTTGTGAAAAGTAATCATTTAATATATTTGCTATTTTTTTCTCTTCATCTATGATTTTGCCATTTGTATGAGACATTTTATTTCCTCCTTGAATGTTCTTTTGCTGTTGTAATATTGGAAAAACTTTTTGGAATTGGTTTTAACCCCCTTAGCAATGTTCATTTCTATCTCTTGGCCTTTCTAACTTTTGACTTGCGTTTGCAGTTCCAAGTACTCTCTATGTACTTTGTTCTTGGTCCGGAATAATCATTCTGTAAAGTGCCTTTTTTCTCTTTTAATTGATCTATTAAACCATTTTGACCATTTTGTTTTAGATTTTGCTTTGTCTACTTTTAGGGTGTAATTGTTTTGCGCCTCTAGTACTAATCTTTTGTAAAATAGCCATGCTTTTTCTGTGGATGTGTTCTCTATTTTGCTCCAGTCTACTTCTGTTAGTCTCTGCTTCATTCCCTTATAGTTGGCCTTTTTAAAATTGTAAACCTTAGCTTTAGTCGTTACTTTTGTGTTTTTAAAAAGCATTTCAAATGAAACCATGTTGTGGTCTGAGTTTGCTACTGGTTCTCTGACCTCTGTTTTTATTATTCTGTCTTCATTATTTGAAAGACTAAATCAAAGCATGCCTCCCCTCTAGTCGGTGCATTGACAGATTGCGTTAGGAAGCAGTCATTTTTCATTTCTACCATTTCAATTTCAGCTGTTGTGCTCCCCACCGGGTTTTCCTATTTTATATGGGGGATGTTGAAATCACCCATTAGTATGGCTTCTCCTTTGCTACATGCATTTCTAACGTCATTGTATAACAGGTTATTTTGCTCGGCGTCTGAATTTGGCGGTCTATAGCATGCTCCTATTATTATGCCCTTTGAATTGTTGTCCATTATTCTGACCCATATTAATTCTGCGTTGTTTTTTTCTTCCAGATTTAACACCTGTGCTTCAAGACTATTTTTGATGTATAGCGCTACTCCTCCGTCTCTTCTGTCCTGCCTGTCTTTGCTATACAGTGTATACCCGCTAATATTATATTCGTCTCCATCCCTCTCGGAAAACCAAGTTTCTGTAACTCCTATCGCATCATAGTTACTTGTTAGTGCAGTTTGTTTTTGAGACTTCTACATTTAGACAAATACATTTAATGGCTATCTTACCTGAGTTGTTGCCCTTGTTTTGATATAGTTTTGTTTTTTTTGTAGATTTTTTCAAATTTTTCTATTTATAAATGCTTCTGAACCTCCTCGAGGATCCTTTCTCTGAGTAGATTGGTTCCCTTTTTATTTAAGTACAGTCCGTCCCGCCTATATAGATAGTCCTTGTTGTAGAATGTGGTCCAATGTTCAAGGAAGGTGAAGCCTTCCCGTGGGCACCACGATTTCAGCCATGCATTTAGATTATTTATTTCCAGCTGTCCATATGGTCCTTTGCAAGTTGCTGGCAGTATCCCAGAAAATACTGCAGTTTTATCTTTAATTTCCTTCCTAGCTCTCTGAATTTGTTTTGCAGGGATCTTGGTCTGTCTCTTACAATGTTGTTTGTGCCGACGTGGACGACTACTACCGGGTCGTCTCCTGTTCGTTCTAGGAGCCTGTCCACGTTCTCAGTGATGTGCGTGACAAAGGCTGCTGGAAGGCAGCACACTTTTGTTGTAAGGGGGTCCAGACTGTGCACTGAACTTGCTGTGTTTCTCAATATGGAGTCCCAAACAAACATGACCTCCCTTCTTTTTGCTGTCTGGCCAGCACTGTTTATAGGGTCCTAGATGTTGTTCATTTCATGCTGTTGATGTTGGTTTTGATCATCTAAATTTTGAAGTGGCTCAAATTTGTTTGATGTTTTGATTTCTGGTGGTTGTGTTTCTTCTTTTTTTTAAAATATATATATATATATATATACAGACGTGCTCAAATTTGTTGGTACCCTTACAGCTCATTGAAATAATACTTCGTTCCTCCTGAAAAGTGATTAAATTAAAAGCTATTTTATCATGTATACTTGCATGCCTTTGGTATGTCATAGAATAAAGCAAAGAAGCTGTGAAAAGAGATGAATTATTGCTTATTCTACAAAGATATTCTAAAATGGCCTGGACACATTTGTTGGTACCCCTTAGAAAAGATAATAAATAATTGGATTATAGTGATATTTCAAACTAATTAGTTTATTTAATTAGTATCACACATGTCTCCAATCTTGTAATCAGTCATTCAGCCTATTTAAATGGAGAAAAGTAGTCACTGTGCTGTTTGGTATCATTGTGTGCATCACACTGAACATGGACCAGAGAAAGCAAAGGAGAGAGTTGTCTGAGGAGATCAGAAAGAAAATAATAGACAAGCATAGTAAAGGTAAAGGCTACAAGTCCATCTCCAAGCAGCTTGATGTTCCTGTGACAACAGTTGCAAATATTATTAATAAGTTTAAGGTCCATGGAACTGTAGCCAACCTCCCTGGGCGCGGCCGCAAGAGGAAAATCGACCCCAGATTGAACAGAAGGGTAGTGCGAATGGTAGAAAAAGAACCAAGGATAACTGCCAAAGAGATACAAGCTGAACTCCAAGGTGAAGGTACGTCAGTTTCTGATCGCACCATCCGTCGCTTTTTGAGCAAAAGTGGGCTCCATGGAAGAAGACCCAGGAGGACTCCACTTTTGACAGAAAAACATAAAAAAGCCAGACTGGAATTTGCTAAAATGCATATTGACAAGCCACAATCCTTCTGGGAGAATGTCCTTTGGACAGATGAGTCAAAACTGGAGCTTTTTGGCAAGTTACGTCAGCTCTATGTTCACAGACGAAAAAATGAAGCTTTCAAAGAAAAGAACACCATACCTACAGTGAAACATGGAGGAGGCTTGGTTATGTTTTGGGGCTGCTTTGCTGCGCCTGGCACAGAGTGCCTTGCAATCTGTGCAGGGCACAATGAAATCTCAAGACTATCAAGGCATTCTGGAGCGAAACGTACTGCCCAGTGTCAGAAAGCTCTGTCTCAGTCGCAGGTCATGGGTGCTCCAAGAGGATAATGACCCAAAACACACAGCTAAAAGCACCCAAGATTGGATAAGAACAAAACATTGGACTATTCTGAAGTGGCCTTCTATGAGTTCTGATCTAAATCCTATCGAACATCTATGGAAAGAGCTGAAACTTGCAGTCTGGAGAAGGCACCCATTAAACCTGAGACAGCTGGAGCAGTTTGCTTAGGAAGAGTGGGCCATACTACCTGTTAACAGGTGCAGAAGTCTCATTGAGAGCTTCAGAAAACATTTGATTGCAGTGATTGCCTCTAAAGGTTGTGCAACAAAATATTAGGTAGCGGTCCCATCCTTTTTGTCCATGCCATTTTCATTTGTTTTATTATTTACAATATTATGTTGAATAAAAAATAAAAAGCAAAGTCTGATTTCTATTAAATATGGAATAAACAATGGTGGATGCCAATTACTTTTGTCAGTTTCAAGTTATTTCAGAGAAAATTGTGCATTCTTCGTGGAGGGGTACCTACAAATTTGAGCATGTCTGTATATATATATATATATATATATATATATATATATATATATATATATATATATATATATATATATATATATACAGTGCCTTGCGAAAGTATTCGGCCCCCTTGAACTTTGCGACCTTTTGCCACATTTCAGGCTTCAAACATAAAGATATGAAACTGTAATTTTTTGTGAAGAATCAACAACAAGTGGGACACAATCATGAAGTGGAACGAAATTTATTGGATATTTCAAACTTTTTTAACAAATAAAAAACTGAAAAATTGGGCATGCAAAATTATTCAGCCCCCTTAAGTTAATACTTTGTAGCGCCACCTTTTGCTGCGATTACAGCTGTAAGTCGCTTGGGGTATGTCTCTATCAGTTTTGCACATCGAGAGACTGAAATTTTTGCCCATTCCTCCTTGCAAAACAGCTCGAGCTCAGTGAGGTTGGATGGAGAGCATTTGTGAACAGCAGTTTTCAGTTCTTTCCACAGATTTTCGATTGGATTCAGGTCTGGACTTTGACTTGGCCATTCTAACACCTGGATATGTTTATTTGTGAACCATTCCATTGTAGATTTTGCTTTATGTTTTGGATCATTGTCTTGTTGGAAGACAAATCTCCGTCCCAGTCTCAGGTCTTTTGCAGACTCCATCAGGTTTTCTTCCAGAATGGTCCTGTATTTGGCTCCATCCATCTTCCCATCAATTTTAACCATCTTCCCTGTCCTTGCTGAAGAAAAGCAGGCCCAAACCATGATGCTGCCACCACCATGTTTGACAGTGGGGGTGGTGTGTTCAGGGTGATGAGCTGTGTTGCTTTTACGCCAAACATAACGTTTTGCATTGTTGCCAAAAAGTTCGATTTTGGTTTCATCTGACCAGAGCACCTTCTTCCACATGTTTGGTGTGTCTCCCAGGTGGCTTGTGGCAAACTGTAAACGACACTTTTTATGGATATCTTTAAGAAATGGCTTTCTTCTTGCCACTCTTCCATAAAGGCCAGATTTGTGCAGTATACGACTGATTGTTGTCCTATGGACAGAGTCTCCCACCTCAGCTGTAGATCTCTGCAGTTCATCCAGAGTGATCATGGGCCTCTTGGCTGCATCTCTGATCAGTCTTGTATGAGCTGAAAGTTTAGAGTCTTGGTAGATTTGCAGTGGTCTGAAACTCCTTCCATTTCAATATTATCGCTTGCACAGTGCTCCTTGGGATGTTTAAAGCTTGGGAAATCTTTTTGTATCCAAATCCGGCTTTAAACTTCTCCACAACAGTATCTCGGACCTGCCTGGTGTGTTCCTTGTTCTTCATGATGCTCTCTGCGCTTTAAACGGACCTCTGAGACTATCACAGTGCAGGTGCATTTATACGGAGACTTGATTACACACAGGTGGATTCTATTTATCATCATTAGTCATTTAGGTCAACATTGGATCATTCAGAGATCCTCACTGAACTTCTGAGAGAGTTTGCTGCACTGAAAGTAAAGGGGCTGAATAATTTTGCACGCCCAATTTTTCAGTTTTTTATTTGTTAAAAAAGTTTGAAATATTCAATAAATTTCGTTCCACTTCATGATTGTGTCCCACTTGTTGTTGATTCTTCACAAAAAATTACAGTTTCATATCTTTATGTTTGAAGCCTGAAATGTGGCAAAAGGTCGCAAAGTTCAAGGGGGCCGAATACTTTCGAAGGCACTGTATATATATATATATATATATATATATATATATATATATATACAGTACTGTGCAAAAGTTTTAGGCAGGTGTGAAAAAATGCTGTAAAGTAAGAATGCTTTCAAAAATAGACATGTTATTTATTTTTTTTTTCTTTTTTTTTTTTATAAATTTAGTCGTCGCCAATTATTTTTACCCCGGTTTTCACCCCAATTTAGCATGCCCAATTATTATCTGTATCCCCGGCTCACCGCTCGCAACCCCCCCGCCGACTCAGGAAACGGAGGCTGGAACACGCGTCCTCCGAAACGTGCTCCTTCCAAGCCGTCATTTTTAGCACTGCAGATCCACAGCAATGCTACCAGACCTATAGTGCCGGAGGACAACACAGATCTGGCGGCTCCGCTGCAGAGCCACAGGCGCCCTATCGGCCACAGGGGTCGCTGATGCGCGGTGAGCCGTGGATTCCCCTGCCGACCTAAGCCCTCCCTACCCGGGCAGCGCTCAGCCAATTGTGCGCCGCCCCCTAGGAACTCTCGGTCACGGTCAGCTGTGACATAGCCTGGATTCGAACCAGCGATCTCCAGGCTATAGAGCACATCCTGCGAGGAGCGCCTTTACTGGATGCGCCACTCGGGAGCCCACCAAAAATAGACATGTTAATAGTTTGTATTTATCAATTAACAAAATGCAAAGTGAGTGAACAGTGAGTGGGCAGAAAAGTGGGCAGAAGTGTGGAGTAGTGGTTAGGGCTCTGGACTCTTGACTGGAGGGTCATGGGTTCAATCCCCAGTGGGGGACACTGCTGTTGTACCCTTGAGCAAGGTACTTTACCTAGATTGCTTTAGTAAAAACCCAACTGTATAAATGGGTAATTGTATGTAAAAATAATGTGATATCTGTATAATGTGATATCTTGTAACAGTTGTAAGTCGCCCTGGATAAGGGCGTCTGCTAAGAAATAAATAAATAAAAATAAGAAAAATCTACATCAAATCAATATTTGGTGTGACCACCCTTTGCCTTCAAAACAGCATCAATTCTTCTAGGTACACTTGCACACAGTTTTTGAAGGAACTCGGCAGGTAGGTTGGCCCAAACATCTTGGAGAACTAACCACAGTTCTTCTGTGGATTTAGGCAGCCTCAGTTGCTTCTCTCTCTTCATGTAATCCCAGACAGACTCAATGATGTTGAGATCAGGGCTCTGTGGGGGCCATACCATCACTTCCAGGACTCCTTGTTCTGCTTTACGCTGAAGATAGTTCTTAATGACTTTCGCTGTATGTTTGGGGTCGTTGTCATGCTGCAGAATAAATTTGGGGCCAATCAGATGCCTCCCTGATGGTATTGCATGATGGATAAGTATCTGCCTGTACATCTCAGCATTGAGGAGACCATTAATTCTGACCAAATCCCCAACTCCATTTGCAGAAATGCAGCCCCAAACTTGCAAGGAACCTCCACCATGCTTCACTGTTGCCTGCAGACACTCATTCGTGTACCGCTGTCCAGCCCTTCGGCAAACAAACTGCCTTCTGCTACAGCCAAATATTTCAAATTTTGACTCATCAGTCCAGAGCACCTGCTGCCATTTTTCTGCACCCCAGTTCCTGTGTTTTCGTGCATAGTTGAGTCGCTTGGCCTTGTTTCCACGTCGGAGGTATGGCTTTTTGGCCGCAAGTCTTCCATGAAGGTCACTTCTGACCAGACTTCTCCGGACAGTAGATTGGTGTACCAGGGTCCCACTGTTTTTTGCCAATTCTGAGCTGATGGCACTGCTGGACATCTTCCGATTGCGAAGGGAAGTAAGCATGATGTGTCTTTCATCTGCTGCAGTAAGTTTCCTTGGCCGACCACTGCGTCTACGGTCCTCAACGTTGCCCGTTTCTTTGTGCTTCTTCAAAAGAGCTTGGGACAGCACATCTGGAAACCCCTGTCTGCCTTGAAATTTCTGCCTGGGAGAGACCTTGCTGATGCAGTATAACTACCTTGTGTCTTGTTGCTGTGCTCAGTCTTGCCATGGTGTATGACTTTTGACAGTAAACTGTCTTCAGCAACCTCACCTTGTTAGCTGAGTTTGGCTGTTCCTCACCCAGTTTTATTCCTCCTACACAGCTGTTTCTGTTTCAGTTAATGATTGTGTTTCAACCTACATATTGAATTGATGATCATTAGCACCTGTTTGGTATAATTGTTTTATCATACACCTGACTATATGCCTACAAAATCCCTGCCTTTGTGCAAGTGTACCTAGAAGAATTGATGCTGTTTTGAAGGCAAAGGGTGGTCACACCAAATATGGATTTGATTTAGATTTTTCTTCTGTTCACTCGCTTTGCATTTAGTTAATTGATAAATATAATCTATTAACATGTCTATTTTTGAAAGCATTCTTACTTTACAGCATTTTTTCATACCTGCCTAAAACTTTTGCACAGTACTGTATGTGTATATATATATATATATATATATATATATATATATATATATATATATATATATATATATATATATATATATATATATATATATAGACAGCCCAGTTGCTCTCTTTATCAAACAGCATTTCTGCAAGTTTTGTGCATATTTGTCCAAGCGTACGCTGGATAAACATCTCTCCTGCAGCTTTACAGAGTGCCCTGCGACCCTAGGAGCTGGTGTTCCCCTCTGAGGATGTGGAGTCAGCGCTTACTCTGCGGTTAAGCTCTCCCTGTAACTGCTGAGCTTATACCATTGATCAAGTGTGCCACTGCGGTCTTGCATGTCCCCGGGTCTACAGAGCATCTACAGATGCCTACTTACGGGTCTACAGATGCCTCCTTGGGGGCAGCAACAGTACTGTACACTGCTGTACTGACCTGGTGCTACAGACACCGAACTGGTACCAAACCGACCCGTACTGTTTCGGTACAGTCTCGGTTCCGACCTGCTACTGACCGTGGTTTACAATCCCCAATCTGGTACCAAGCAGGCCTTGCTGACAGTCCAGTTGCTGTTTTTGGCAAGCTGAGGCAGCAACTGTACATTATACATTACTTGCTATTTGCATAATGCCTGGGTTTTATCCTTGTGATACATGCAAGGCCAGCATGCCTGTGGACAAGCAGATGCTCTTCCTGCCTGAGGCAGCAGCACGCAAAGGAGGCACTGGTAAACCGCATTGTCTGCAAGTTTTGTGTGCATTCTCCAAGCGTATGCTGGGTAGACGTCTCTCCTGCAGCTCTACAGTTCAATCACTGTCCCCCTCCCTTTCTGGGCGTGACTGCAGCATGAGTCATGGACCAACAGGACGCCGCTGTGTTGTCTCAGGATGTAGCAGCTCTGCTGCAAAAACAGACTGTTTGTATGGTACATCCCCTCCATTTGGAGGACGGGTTCTACTCCATGCCCAAGCAGGATGGTGGCCTCAGACCAAACCTCAGACGAATGAGGTTCGAAATGTTGACGATGCAACAACTGTTGCAGTCATTCAGGCCAGGCGACTGGTTCACCACTGGGGACCTCAAAGATGCCTATTTCCATATCCCCATAAAAACTGGCGCACTTAAGTACCTGCAGTTTGCCTTTCAGGGAACAGGGTCAGGGTCTTGCTGTTTGGCCTCTCTAGCTCCCCATGTATTTTCAAAACTCAGGGAAGCTATACTGGCCTCACTGAGAGACAAAGGTATCGGAGTACTCTTATTATTTGGATGACTGGTTCATTGTGCCCAGTCTCCAGCTCAGGTATACGCTCACACATAACTGTTCATCAGCCACCTTCAATGGTTGGGGCTTACAGTGAATCATGTGAAGAGCCAGCTCACGCCTTCTCAGACAGCCTCCTGTCTAGGAGTGTGCTCCATGCTGTCCACTCTGTCGGATGGCAGAGTGCAAAGAATAGCCATCTGTTTAGAGATATTCAGCTCAACAGGGTGCTCAAGTTCCAGAACTTCGGGGCTTAGGGCAGCAGCTTCTCAGATCCTACCTGTGGGTCTCCTGCGAATGCGCCCTCTGTAAGCCTGGTCCAACAGCAGGGCTTTTTCAGCCCGCATTGAACCGCGACCACCTATTGATGGTGTTAGTCACTGTCTGAAGGCACTCTCTTGGTGCAAACAGCCTGCCCATCTGCGCCTATATATATGCCTTCCCACTGCTCGCCTTGCTCCCGCTGTGTGTGGAGAAAATCAGGCAACGGGCCAAGGGGCTCCTAATAGGCACTTATTGACCCAGGAAACTGGTCTAAATCCTGACGCAGCACCTGAACGGCCAGCTGTGGAGACTGCCCAAGCGTCGTGACCTGCTCAGTCAGTCACGGGGAACCTTATTGCATTCCGACCCATAGAGCCTGTAGATCTGGTGTCGTCGGCTCACCGTGCACCAGTGACCCCTGTGGTCTGGCCGGGCACCTGCAGGCTTGCCTGTAAGCTGCCCAGAGCTGCGTTGTCCTCTGACGCTGTAGCTGTGAGGGGGCTGCTTGGTGGGCCTGCAGTGTGAAAAAGAAGCGGTCGGCTGACGGCGCATGCTTCAGAGGACAGCGTGCGTTTGTCTCCGCCGCTCCCGAGTCAGTGCGGGGGTGGTAGCGATGAGTTGAACCTAAAAATAATTGGCTATTCCAAATTGGGAGAAAATGATAAAAACAATTGGCGACTACTAAAAAAAATTAGATCAACTAAATTGTCATTTAAACTATAATATATATATATATATATATATATATATATATATATATATATATATATATATATATATATATATAAATATATTTAAATATATTTAAATTCACAAAGTAATATGTAACATGCAAACAATCACAGGGCTCCAGTCTGCGACTAAAATGGTCGCAAATGCCTGTCTTAGTTTCTGTAACCCAAAAATGCTGCCTCCCTTTAAAAACATGTCAATATTTATGAATGCGCTGTGACATCTTTCTGTAAAAAATAAATACAAATAAATTAAATTTAAAAAAGCTGACATTTGTTTCAAACTGAAGTGCGAGAAGGATGGTAACAATCTGATAGAATACAAATGTCTGGAAGTGCAGAGGTGCTGTATTATCAGCAGACAATGAAATCCAGGAACCCCACTTTCATGCAATAGGAGTGATGGTGACCAAACCTGAGTGAGTACTGTTGTGTAGAAGTGTAGTTTAAAATGAGCAGGAACTACAAATTAAAAGTGAACTGGTGCTTTTGGCTGATTTACTTTTGCTGCACCACTACCATGAAAACACGTAAACTATCCTTGCTGTACAGAGAGTCTGGCAGTTCTCACTCTTCGCTGATAACTACCATTCCCCTCAATATTAATAAAATATAAGGACAAAATAGGTAACACTTTAGGGATCCGTTATAAACAGTTATAAACCATAGCAAAAAAAATACAAAAACTGCATTGCAAAAGCAAAGCATACAATTGGTGAGACAGACATATAAAGACAAGCATAGAAAGACAAACAGAACTAAATAAAAAAAAAGACAGGCATACAGACTATATCTGTTATAACTGATTATAAACAATGGCAAAAGTGTATAAAAGTCTGTAGCTCTTGCAAAGTTGCCATTGACCTCTTGGTAGCCTCTCTGATCAGAGGGTTAGGGTTAGGGACTTTTCTGTACTCCTTTTTGTCCAGTGGGGGCCACAAATAGCGTTACTCTCATCAACCACTATCGAGAGGAAACCGTACTTCCTTGCACCAATAGGGACCACAATGAGCGTTACAGTGACAGAAAACCAACATTTTTCAGAGATCAAGATCAGAATCTCAGAATGATGATGATGATGAAGACTAAAAAATCTCCAAAATCTCGAGTCCCGAGAATCTCAGCTGGCTGACTTCATCTTTCAAAATACTGCTTGTTTTCTCTCTCAACTAGTCGTGTAGCACTGACAATATAACAACACGCTTGCAAACTGAAGGTTATAGGTTAAAAATCCCACATATACCAGACCTTTTTTAAATTTATATAAAGAAAGATCTTTTTTGCAGGCAAATGTTCCATTTTAAGACAGAATTAAATCATTTAATATAAATGATATACAGTAGATGTCACAATAAGTATGTTCCCTAGTATATTTCCATGTTGACAAAACAAGTTCATCATTAAACTTGGATGTCCTGTAATATACATATGCGTGGATAAAAGTGCCTGGGGTCTGAAAAAAAAAAATACGTTGGGAGAAAAAGGAGGAGGAGGAGGAGGAGAAGGACATTTTTACCTTACTTTGGAAACTTATTTTCCTTACAGGTATTGACTTTTTTTCTACATTTCACCTCAGAGTGTTGGGAACTACAAATTAAAAGTGAACTGGTGCTTTTGGCTGATTTACTTTTGCTGCACCAATACCCTGAAAACACGTAAACTATTCTTGCTGTATAGAGAGTCTGGCAGTTCTCACACTTCGCTGATAACTTGGTGCAAGGAACTACCATTCCCTTCAATATTAATAAAATATAAGGACAAAATAGGTAACACTTTAGTTTAGGGATCCGTTATAAACAGTTATAAACCATAGCAAAAAAAATACAAAAATACAAAAACTGCATTGCAAAAGCAAAGCATACAATTGGTGAGACAGACATATAAAGACAAGCATAGAAAGACAAACAGACCTAAATAAAAAAAAGACAGGCATACAGACTATATCTGTTATAACTGATTATAAACAATAGCAAAGAAAACAATGGCAAAAGTATTATAATAGTGTAACAGGGCGATGTTACAGATGTGGGCTGTCACTAAATAATAGTGAATCAGACACAGAACAGTGGGTGTTGACAACACAGGCCTGACGCTTTGGTACCAACACCGGTAATCCTAGCGCCAGATTTAATAAAGAAAACAAAACAAAACAAAGCTAAAAATAAAAGTTTGCCACACAAGGCGAGCGCTAGTCTCACTAAAAGAGACGTCCCGCTCCAGGAGCCTACTGCACTACAAAACCCTCTCTATACTTAGTTTGGGATCCAATCCCTTATAGGTGAGCAAGTAACGTGGAAAAAAAAGGGTTTATTTGAGGATTTTAATGGACCCATTGGCCACATGGCTACAACATGTATCATTTTAAAGATAACCTTCTCCAGATTAAGATTAGCCCTGTTGTACTGTGCCACTGTGGCACCATTTTTGTAAAAAATGATTTAAACAATAAAACTATGCATGGAAAACATGAAAATTGTGGAAATTACAAAAAGGTCTAAATGTACCCTTGGTCATCCTATTCGCACCAAAATTGGTATGATAGGTTGCTGAAACATGATAATTTTAATTTGATACAATTGAATCATTTAAAGGCCTTACTCATGAAAATATTCACCCTTTTCACACCAAAGAAGAGGTAAATCTGACTATAAAATTGGCAATATGTGACAAATGTTAGTTTTCTATTTAAGACTGTTGAAAAAAATGCTTAATTCAATGTATACAGTCCCTATAGAAAGTCTACACCTCCTTGAACTTTTTTCACATTTTGTTGTGTCAGTGCCTCAAAGTTTCATGCATTTGACGATTTTTTCCACTTATCTACACACCATACTCGACACTGTTAAGGAGAAAAAAGGTTTTATTGGATAAAACTAAAAAAAATAATTGGATAAGTCTCCACCCCCCCCTGAGTTGATACTTGGTGGAAGCACCTTTGGCAGCAATGACAGCTGTGAGTTTGTTGGGATAGGTCTCTACCAACTTTGCACACCTAGATTTGGCAATATTTGACCATTCTTCTTTACAAAACTGTTAAAGCTCTGTCAAGTTCCTTGGGGAGCGTTGATGGACAGCAATCTTCAAGTAATGCCACAAATTTTCGATTGGATTTAGATCGGGGCTCAGACTGGGCCACTCAAGGACATTTACCTTTTTGTTCCTTAGCCACTCCAGTGTAGATTTGGTTGTATGCTTTGGGTCATTGTCATGCTGAAAGGTGAACTTCCGTCCCAGTTTCAGCTTTCTTGCAGAGTGCAGCAGGTTTTCTTCAAGGACTTTTCTGTACTTTGCTCCATTCATTTTCCCTTCTATCCTGACAAGTACCCCAGTCCCTGCCGATGAGAAACATCCCCATAACATGATGCTGCCTCCACCATGCTTCACAGTATGGATGGTGTTCTTTGGGTGATGCGCTGTGTTGGGTTTGTGCCAAACATAGCTTTGAATTTAGGCCAAAAACTTCCATTTTAGTTTCATCAGACAACAAAACTTTTTGCCACATGGCTACAGTGTTTTTTTGCATACTTCAAACGGGATTCAAGGTGGTCTTTCTTGAGTAAAATAGGCCAGATTTGTGGAGTGCTTGGGATATTGTTGTCACATGCACATGCACACCGTGCTCCAAGGGATATTCAAGGCCTTTGATATTTTTAATATACCCATCCCCTGATCTGTGCCATTCAACAACTTTGTCCCAGAGTTCCTACAGGAACTGCTGAATTTATCCTGAAATCATGTGAATCACTACAATTTAACACCGGTGGAGGCCACTTAACTTGGTGTGTGATTTTGAAGGCAATTGGTTACACCTGAGCTAATTTAGGATTGCTATTACAAGGGGGGTGGACACTTATCCAACCAAGCTATTTCAGTTTTTATTTTTAATTAATTTTCTACAAATTTCTACAATATTTTTTTCACTTGGAAGTTGTGGGGTAGGATGTGTAGATCAATGAAAAAAAAAGGTGAACATTTTGAAAGGGGGTGTAGACTTTCTATAGGCACTGTATATAGGGAGATGCAAAACTTGTAGCCATAGCATAGCAAACTTACTGAAAGCCTGCTTTGGAGATTTGCAATTTTGTTTCACCACTACATGGCAATGTCTAGAAGTTGGAATAATGGCAGGATGCACAATTTCTCCACTGGCTTTTACCATGGCAATGGAAGTAATGCGACTGCCACCAATTAGAGCATGCAGCATGACCAACAGTTTGCTACCAATTCCAGCAATATATGACACACGAAGAACAACACTCCTCCATCCGTGTGGGGAAGCTATTAAAAAGGCCGACAAAATGCTCGGATATATAGTGAAAAGTGTTGAATTTAAATCAAAGGAGGTAATGTTAAAACTTTACAATGTATTAGTTTTACACAGAATTGTGGGAATCTGGAACCAACTCCCCAGTAATGTTGTTGAAGCTGACACCCTGGGATCCTTCAAGAAGCTGCTTGATGAGATTCTGGGATCCATAAGCTACTAACAACCAAATGAGCAAGATGGGCCGAATGGCCTCCAATCGTTTGTAAACTTTCTTATATTCTAAGTAAGCTGTCAGAGTCTGTCTGCCTCAGAAAATTCCACCTTTATTAATGGATGGTCAAAATTCAGTCTTTAAAAAGAATACATGCTTTTGAGATATTCATTTGTTAAGTGTGTTTTATAGAATGATGTTTTCGCTCATGAGTTGTAACGAATGCATATGTAATGCGGGCTAGGTTTTGAGATGCACATGTGTTTTTTGGGTTTTTTTTTTAATAAATGTTTGCATACTAACTTTTGTACATTAATTTAAAAATCCAATTTCTGCCTATGATTCCTATGATTAGGTTCTGTGACTAATTTGAAGATATTAATATGTTTCAATATTAACTAAATCGAGTTATTCATCAAATTGATTAATCTTGTTAGATAATTGATTTATTAATGTTTGGATATACTGTTACTTGATTGATTTTGCTGCTGATGTATTTATTTTCAAAAAGATTTCTTTAGGTTGTGCTGCAGCAGCGCGACACATACTTCTAGCTCCTTTTAAAACCCCATTTCTACCACTGATCCATTTTATTGTGAGCAGTGTGGTTTGTCATATATCTACATTTCACTACAAAAGTGGAGTGGTTTGAAAGCTTAGTCACAAGAAGTGTTGTTAACTTGAAAGAGCACCTGAGTTTAATTTACTGCGATTTATACATTTTGCATTCACTTACAAAACGCTGTAAACTTGCCAGCCGGACTAGTGTAAAGCCCGCTGCACACAGACCGACTCAAGCCATCCCAACTCATCTCATCTGAGTATGCACAGATTCTGTGATCAGTTGTGCTCAGTTTTGGTTTGACGTCACAGTTGAGTTTGCTGATTAGATGGTGGAGACAGCTATTGACCAATTACACCGTGCAAACGATTCAGGCAGTGTTTGGCTTTTTGTATAGTACGTCTACTACACTTTAGCCTGTGGTAAATAAAATCCAACCTGTTGATTTTTATTTGACTTTGGCGTTTTTTTCTCAGCGTGTGGATCTCGGGGCTTGTGATTTGTGACTATGGAGATTGACACACCGGTTACTTCTGTTTTAGCGCATTAAGAAAATATAGGCTGCCAGTAGATTGATAATAAAGGTAAATTGATCATTTACCTTTGATTAGTAAACGCCTAAAAAAAATAATTAAAATGTGCACATATCTGATATTTTTTAATTTGGGACACTCAGAGCAATTCAAGACTAATGTATTTTTACGTGTGGAACTATAGCTGTCAATATTCCGCCATCTTGTATGACAAGTTACATGACAAGCTACGTCACTTAAACCTGCTTCACCATTGGTTGACACCCTTATGACTAAATTGTCTCAGTCAGTCTTGGTCGGCAACTGCCGCACACAGACAGACTGATCACATCTGAACAAAACTGCGTCTGAAAAAGATTCAACATGTTCAATCTTCAAATCTGAAGACATCCCGACTGAAATCTGCATAATCTTGGTTTTAAGGGTACGCACAATGCTACGATTAATCCAGACTCTGTACAGCCAGTTGAGATGAGTCGGGGCGGCTTGAGTCAGGGTGTGTGCGACGGGCTAAGAGACTTCAAACACCAAAAAGAAAGCTAAAACTACAATAAACTAGTAGCATTTGTACTCTGATTTCCTCCTTTTCAAAAAGAAATAAATAAATAAGAGTACATTGTAGACTGGTGTGAAATGCTTTGAGAAGTCTGACAAAATAAATGAATAAATAAGAGTACATTGTAGACTAGTGTGAAATGCTTTGAGAAGTCAGTCCTACCTTTACATGACATTCTGCCCTTGTGTGCTCCACCTCAGGCACAGGAGGATGCAGAGAAGCTGCGCTCGGTGGTCATGCCCATGGAGAGTGAGATTGCTGCCCTCAAGGCCAAACTGACAGAGGCAGAGGACCGTGTCAAGGAGCTTGAGGCCTCCAAGGTAAGTGCTGTGAGCAAGCAGGAAAGACTTGCGGGACAAAGGCTGTGTCCCACTTGAAAGTAGCCCCGTAAGTATTTCAGTTAGAGGTTGGCATTCAGACCATGTCCACGTTGATAGTGACATTCCTGTATAAAGTGAGTTTGTAATAACGAGAATTCTTGTACATGTCTGTGGTGCTCCATCAGGTGTATTTATTTATTTGTACGTTGTTCTACCTACCGGGCTGCTTTCAGTGGGACACCCTGTATAAAAATGCTGTTGAAAAGTGGATAGCTACCATCTTTAAATTTTTATTTCAATTATCACATTTGTTTTAATAGTTTTTTTTTTTTTTTTTAAATGGCAATGAAAAATAGTTTGAGTATACCGGATACCCTTTTAAAGGAAACTGATAAGAAATGTATAATTTTGTGTAAATAAATATGATAATAAATATAAAACCATAAAGAGGGGCCAACAATATGAATCCAGAAATAAGTAAACAGGGTTTTTATGATGGGGCTGTTTTTTGGATGATGATGATGACGATGATGATTGCAGTAATAAAACAAATTTGAATGAGATGGATTCAGTAATTGTATCAATTAAATACAGTAATCCGTCGCATATCCGACTGCAGTGGGACCAGAGTAAGGATGGATATGTAAAAAGTCAGATAAATGAATCCTGTTTTAAATACCATTCACAGCTGTTACAATGAGTTTATTCACACAATTATTGTTTTTAGATTCAGCTTTTATTAGGGTGCTTCCCGAAATCCCTTGTTTAGAAAGATACAGGGTATTAATGCTTGTGACAGAGTAGCCGTGTGTGTGCGTGCATTCGCTGCTGAGTGACAGGCAGGAGATCGAAGTTGATACGCCCCGCAGGCGAACAAGATTTATTTACAGACGCACTGAACAGCTCACGTGACACTACCAGCAATGGCAGCGCAGGGAGCACATACAACACAGTGTACGAAAACTTTGGTGGGATCTACAATCTCTAAACTGATCTTCTCAGTTCAATAATAAACAAATGTTGCTGAAGAGGTTGATCATGGCAGATAAACGGTTAGGACGGATATGTGATGGGCAGATACCAGACGGATTACTGTATGTGATTAAAACCAAGATTAACTGAGATTTTCACTTGACAGCCCTAATAAAAATATGTATAGTGAGACAATGTGCTTGACTGCCCCGTGGCTCAGTGTCCTCTCTCCTGGTCCTCTAATCTCAGTCTACTGCTCTGTTGTCTTGCAGGTGAAAGAGCTGAACCATGTCCTGGAGGCTGAGAAGTCGTGTCGCACTGACCTGGAGATGTACGTGGCCGTCCTCAATACCCAAAAATCTGTGCTGCAAGAAGACTCTGAGAAACTACGAAAAGAGCTACATGAAGGTGTCTAAAGCTGCTTTTAGCTGTCTGTAGTTGGCCGGCACGAATGCTACTTGTTATTGAGAGATATCTGAGCAGTAAGGTCTTCCCCCCGATGAGTAGGAGCACAGCCTACAAATCAAGATTAAATATCTTTTTTATAAGTTAGATTTCTTTTTTTATAAATTTAGTCTTTGCCAATTATTTATTATTATTTTTTATTATTTTCTCCCAATTTGGAATGGCCAATTATTTTATTATGCTCAGCTCACCGCTACCACCCCTGCGCTGACTCGGGAGGGCGAAGACGAACAAACACTGTCCTCCGAAGCGTGTGTCGTCAGCTGACCGCTTTTTTTCACACTGCGGACTTACCATGCAGCCACCCAAGAGCTACAGCGTCGGAGGACAATGCAGCTCTCGGGCAGCTTACAGGCAAGCCCGCAGGTGCCCGGCCAGACTACAGGAGTCGCTGGTGCGCGGTGAGCCAAGGACACCCTGGCCGACCTAACCCCCCCTCCCCCAGGACGACGCTCGGCCAATTGAGCGCCGCCGCCCCCTGTGAGCTCCTGTCCTTGGTCGGCAAAGGAATAGCCTGGACTCGAACTCACGACATCCAGACTATAGGGCACATCCTGCACTCTACACGAGTGCTTTTAGATTAGATTTCTTAATCAGTTTCCTTAAAATTTGTGTAATAAAAAATACTTTTATTTATTTGATTTTAGCGTGACATGTTTTTTTTTTATTATTTGTAATGAAAAACACTGTAAGAGGAAGTCCCAGAGGCTCACTTGGTAAAGCACAACAGGGTGCTAAGGAGTCATAGTCAGGGGATTTCACATGGAGTCAAAATCATCCGTCACCTCACCATGGTAAAGTGTACCCTACTGATCAAGCGGACACCAGCAGGGCTGGCCTTTGTCCTTCTGGGGCCGATAGCATGGCAACATCCACTGTCGAGCTCCTGGGTATTAAAGTAATTAAGTGATAAAAAGGGCACCCACTGACCTCCTGAGCTGTAGTGGAGAGTAAAGTAGCTGCACTGAGGGAACATAATTGGACATTCTAAATTGGGGATCTGAAAAAAATATCAGGATGCAATTGTGACCTTACTGTATCTTCAGATAACGGAATTTAAAAGAATATATACATTTCTTTTTAAGAATATTTATATAAAAAAAAGAAAGACCAGTGCTTGTTTGTCCCAACTACCTGCTCCAAGTTCTGCTCAGATAAGTAATGATATGCATTTGTTGCACTGCTTTTTTAATGCATTGGAAACCAGCAGTGCCCTATTAAAGGGGTTTGGAAATGAGTGAGTACTGCTGCCTTTTGAAAGTTGAGACATGTATTGCGGGTGAGTTCTGTCTCTAACCTGCCACTGCCTGTCCTTTTGCAGTGTGTCACCTACTGGAGCTGGAGCGCCAGCAGCATAACCAGCTGAAGCACACATGGCAGCGTGCCAATGACCAGTTCCTGGAGTCACAGAGGCTGCTGATGAGGGATATGCAACGCATTGAGAGTGTGCTGTCCTCCGAGCAACTGCGCCAGGTCGAGGAGATCAAGAAGAGGGACCAGGTACAGCACTTGCACTGAGTATTTCAAAATCTGGTTTGTTGTATAACTTTTAAGCATGCAGAGTGGATGTGAGAGTGCATTAACCTGCTTTGAAGGAGCATGCAGAGTGGATGTGCGAGTACATTAACCTGCTTTGAAGGAGCATGCAAAGTGGATGTGCGAGTACATTAACCTGCTCTGAAGGATCATGCAGAGTGAATGTGCAAGTGCATTAACCTGGAATCTCCTGGTGTTTGTGTTGCAGGAAGAGGATGAGCAGCAGAGGATCAGCAAAGCTAAGGAACATAAAGAGACGGGGCGAGAGCAGGCTTGGTCTAGAGAGGAGACTCTCATTGTTCTGTCTAATGATGAGGTGAGCCGCACTCTGTACTTTCCTCTAGAGCAGGGGTACTCAATTATTTTATTGAAGGTCCAAAATTCTTGGTCAAGGTCCGGAGCACATTTTCACTCCCATCCCCAATACCAACAAACAAACACAGAGCTACACAAATATAGTTTTTACGCATGTTGTTGGTTTGAGAGTTCAAGGACCCTTGAGTTGCAGGTGAGCTCTACAGAGATGCAAAGATTTGCATTAGTCAGAACAGAATGCTGATATTAATGTTAATAATGTCTTGGAGAATGAATATCCGCCCACATATAGTGTGATCTGCAGATACTTAAGACAGGAAACATTTTAACTGCATGTGATGTAAGCCTGACTATGATAGCAGAATTTGACAGTTTTAATCGACAATACAATCAGTTTACTCATTGCTAAGCTTTGCACACACAGCACGTTTTGGTGGATGGTGGAATGATGATGCGATACCTGTCGTGTCAAGGTTCTGTCCTTTGCGCTACCATTGCTTTCAAAGCGAAGTTTCGTACACACGAGTAGTACAGTACGGCACCATATTGTGTGCTTTCCGAGAATCAGGAGTACCAGCAGTAACACAGAGTTGGAACAATAATCGATAATATTGATAATCACGATTATTTTTTTGCAGCGATAATTATCGCGTTGAAAAATTATCGATAATCATAAATATCGTCTGTGACCCAATGAAGCAGGAAGTGGCTCTGCATTGAGCAGTAAGCATAACTGAATTGTCTGCGTGAGGCGTAAAACATGGTCTGTGTGAGCACTGCGTACATTGGGAAGTTAAGTACTGATTTTAAACAATATGCTTTTAACTTTGCGTCATGGTTTCATTTTGATAATACGTTGTACACTGGCAAAACATGACTGTTTTTCTAACATAAAAACACAAATGTTGTTTGTAAAATTATTTTTTATGTGATAATTTCAAAGCAGACGCCCTTCAAACTCTCATCAATGCTAACGTCTTTATCTAGCACATAGCACATATACATAAAAAAACTTGCATCGCAAATTTTCAATCACGTCATATATTGTATCTTCTACAGTTTTGGGTACTGTGTATCGCTGCTATATGCATTATTATCTGTGAAGTGTTGGTGCAATAAATACATAAATTGGTAGTTTTGCCCAGTACCAGTCCTGACAAGGTTTCCTTACAACCCCCTGGAACACCAAAAAAGAAATAATATCCTCCTCTCATTTTCTGTAGATGAAGACATCCATTTTTCACTCTCAGCTGTGCTATCTACAGAAGAGCATGTCTGTCAAGCACATTCCTTAGGGACTGCTGCCATCTGCCAGTGAAAAACAAAACTGCAGACAATTTTAACCAACAGTCTACTTATTTATTCACTGAAGCATGTTGCAGATGCACATATAACCCTCCTACATGCTATTTTCACGGGAGTGACAAATTTGGACTCGCTTGCGCCCCACATGGAAATCATGGGATAAGCAGCTGGGTGAATACTATAAATCACACATGCAAAATTCAATCTTTTGATTTGTGTAATTGTTGGGCTAATCACGTTAGTTTGTTTTAATAATTAATTTAAGAAATTAGTTAATTTATATATATATATAAAGTCCTAAGTCTATCTTCAATACCCTCACCACTCTGTGTAAAGAAGTGTCTCCCACCCTCTGTCCTAAGTCTATCTTTGCTTAATTTGTAACTCTGTCTTCTGATCCTGATTTCTGTACTGCACGTAAAGTATTAAGTGCAGTACGCGGTGATCTGATTGAAGCATTCAAAATCCTAAAAGGTATAGACAATGTCGACCCAGGGGACTTCTTTGACCTGAAAAAAGAAACAAGGACCAGGGGTCACAAATGGAGATTAGATAAAGGGGCATTCAGAACAGAAAATAGGAGTCACTTTTTTACACAGAGAATTGTGAGGGTCTGGAACCAACTCCCCAGTAATGTTGTTGAAGCTAACACCCTGGGATCCTTCAAGATGCTGCTTGATGAGATTCTGGGATCAATGCTACTAACAACCAAACGGGCAAGATGGGCTGAATGGCCTCCTCTTGTTTGTAAACTTTCTTATGTTCTTAATGATTCAGGTTAACTTTGTAAATTCCTTTGTAAAGACTTGTCCTCCCAAATTCTTCTTAAGTTCTAGGCTAAATAGATTAATTTGTTTCAGTCTGCTGTTGTTTTAGCTTGTTCCTTTAAGCCCTGGGATTAGTTTGGTTGATCTTCGTTGGGCCACAATGTCCCTTTTGTACTGTTGTGACCAGAATTGAACACAGTACTCCAAGTGCGGTTTCACCAGTGTGTTATATAACATAATAACCTATTGGTTAGGATTAACTTTGTCAACTCCTTTAAACTCCTTTTAACTCTTGTGTCTCCTCAGCATGCTCACAATAACCACAGCATCCACAGCTCGGCTCACTCCCTTGACACTGAGATCCTGGGCCCAGCAGATGTGGACAGTGAAGGGAAGCAGGATGGCAGTGCAGGAGATCTCTTCAAAGACAGACTGCGCAGAGCCCAGTCCACAGACAGCCTGGGAGCGCCCGGGGGAGCCCTGCTGCAGAGAGGCCTGGATCACAGTAACAAGGCCAAGTCAGCAGGGAACTTGGATGAGTCAGACTTCGGGCCCCTGGTGGGGGCGGACTCTGCTGGAGCTGAGAACTTCGATACAGCTTCCCTTGGCTCTTTCCAGCTCTCCTCCGGGGCCTTCCTCCTCACCAAAGACCAGGAGAAGGCCATCAAGGCCATGACTCCAGAACAGGAGGAGACCGCCTCCCTGCTCTCCAGCATCTCCCAGGCCCCCGAGAACGCCTACCTACCCGCCTCAGGGTACCGGCTGGTCAGCGAGTCCGAGTGGAACCTGCTGCAGCAGGAGGTCAGACACCTGAGCACTGCTTTTAGAGAAGTTGAGCACACAAGCTGCATCCATTTCCATGACTACCCAGCTGACACAGTGCAGTACTTTGTGAACAGATAAAGACACACACGTTCATTGCTATTTTATAAGTATCTTATATTGTCTGACAAGCGATGACAAGCCTAGAGAGAAAGGGACAACTAGTGTTTCAACCTCATCTGTAGCTGTGCAATTTAACCATGTCATAAATTAACACACAAAATCAGGACCCCCTTGAAATGAGATGTATATCTCAAGGGTTCTATCCTGGTTAAATAAATACATCTGAAATAAAGTACCCGACCCTTGCACAAAGACAACTGGTTCCCCTTAATTAGGCTATTCTATTAAATACACACAATCTGTAGATCATGTTAAATTACTGATTGCCAATAATTAAGTTGTGTGCATAACAACAAACGAGGAGAGCCACGAGTCCAATATACAAATTAGGTGAATCACTGTACTAAAAATAGATTTTTTTTTCCTTTAT
Organism: Acipenser ruthenus; assembly: GCF_902713425.1. Taxonomy (NCBI): domain Eukaryota; kingdom Metazoa; phylum Chordata; class Actinopteri; order Acipenseriformes; family Acipenseridae; genus Acipenser; species Acipenser ruthenus. Next base: position 10,228,914 of record NC_081214.1, on the reverse strand, counting down.
ACATGGTTACATCCAAAATGTACAAGCAATTTCTTATGTAATACATTCTTCAACCTTTGTTGATATTCAGTACACTTCACGTAATTATCAAGTTCATTCCAGTTTGCAGACTGCACTACAACAAGTGGCCCCCTGCCCACCCCAGTTCTCCTCCTAGGGATCATTGAGTTATTGGCCTTGGCAGCCCTAGGTGAGGTGGCATTCACTGTGAATTTGATATTAGGGAGATAAAGGCAGTAAATTGGAGTTTGTGACCGTGCTGTTGTCCTGCAGGTGAAGAACGCAGGCAGAAAGCTGGGCCGGCGTTGTGACATGTGCTCCAACTACGAGAAACAGCTGCAAGTCATCCAGGGTCAGGAGGCAGAGACCCGCGACCAGGTGAGACTGACTCCTCTCAACACAGCCTCATTCACATTCATTCAGTTTGCTGTTAGCAACCACAAAGGCCTGTGTTCTCTTTGAATGTTTTACATTTGTCATTGTGAAATCATCCCCTTAACATGGTTAAATTGTTTCAGAGATCTTACTCCTTGCATATCTCCACAAGATAATTACTATAGTGTATCAGTTTATAACACAAGGCTTGTTCTGCATTTTTTCCTATTAACTGCCTACATTTACTATGCTTCTAACATTGTAGCACAGTCGCATTGTATTTAGTTATGTTAGAACAAAATGTAAATAATATTAAAAGTACTTCCTAACAAGCAGAAAATGTTTAGGGTGTATACATAGGCATAATTTACACGGGGGACGCAGGGGACACGTCCCCCTCACCTTTTCAATGATGGGGAAATGTCCCCTCACATTGCAGGAGTACTAAAACTTATTTTTCACGCAAATGTTTTGGTATAGTTACTAGTCAGTATTGAAGCCAATGGATGGAAAAATGTGATGGGATCTGGGATCACTGGAGCCGGATCATGAGATGGTGTTTCACTATGAGGATCTGGATCAGGCTCCACTGATCTGTAATGTTGATCCGATCCTGGAGCTACACACAACTTAACAAGGGAAACTGACCAATGAGAAGTGAACATACTGTAACGATCACTCTGCACAACTGAAAAGCAGTTGCACTGTCCTCCCTAAGGAGATACTACTGGCCCTATTCCTATAACTAAATAAGTCAGCAAGAGTGACAGACAGCAAAAGCAGGGACGTCAGAGGTGTCAATTTCACGAACAATCGGTTTATTATTGTGAACAATAATGTCAACAAATGAAAAAATGAACAAATGAATGAAATGAATAATGATAAGAAAGGAATTCAAATAATTGCAGGTAACAGGTAAGAATAAAGCTGGTACAGATAAGTATGTAGGGACAAACAGAAGGCTAAACAGTATCACCAAATAGAAATGAATGTAGTGTCCGGAGGGTCTCCAATAAACCCACACTCACAAACACAACACACACAGATAAAGACCAAGGATAAATAAATAGATACAGATGAAAAATAGTGACTTGTGGAAACAATTACATTTAACAGTCTCTATGGCAATGGTGGGAAAATGACAGGTAGGCCCAACAAGCCCAGTAATAGCAGGGTAATTGAAATCCATACTGTGGAAGGGTGGGGGAAATCACTGACACCGGAGACAGAAAGTTTGGTTTCTAAACACCCCTTGGGTGCACTATTTATTTCTCGCCACCAGGTGGCACTGAGACACCGTTGTTAACCAACGATGGTAAAGGTGTCTCAGTGCTCACCTATAGCACACCCGCCATTGCCATAAATCATAAGAAACAGAAGGCAAAAAGAAAACAAAAACAAATACACAAAATCTACAAAATAAAGGTACTGCACTCAGCAGCCAAAACAAACCCCAACCGTCGCTAGCCGCACGGCCCGGGACTCCGTCCTACACTCCCACTGTTCCCTCGCTACGCTATACAATTTGGGGTTCTGCCCATTTATTTTCCCCGCTACACTTATTCTTTCTGTGCGCGGTGTCTTTGTTTTTTTAAGTCGCGCGCGGCTCTCTTCCAGCCCCCGCTCTGTCCGTCCGTAGGGTCTCTGCTGGCCCATTCATTAAAATCTGGCAGACCTGAGGAAACAGTAGAGCATTATCTTATAGGGCCAACAATCACCCCCTCTCCCACCTCCCCGTGTCACGGCCATGACTGACAGGCGGTTGTTGGACAACTGCTGCCCTCTTCCTGCAGCACTGTGAACACGCCAGCAGAGTCAGCACAGGTCTCCCCCTGTTACATATCCTCCCCCTCAGAATGGCACCACCGGTCCATTCGAAAATCCTACAACCCCATGCCTTCCCGACAGAAAAAATCTGCGTTTTGATGCAGTTTCCCTGCTCGGTGGACTACCCTGAAGGCATAGGGCTGCAAGGCCAAGTACCATCGCGTGATTCTGGCGTTGTTATCTTTCATCCGGTGAAGCCATACTAAGGGGGCATGATCTGTAATCAGGGTGAAGTGTCGTCCCAGGAGGTAGTACCGGAGTGACTCGACTGCCCATTTTACCGCGAGACACTCCTTCTCGATGGTACTGTAGTTTTTCTCGCGGGGCAGGAGCTTCCTGCTGATATACAGGACCGGGTGCTCGCTTCCCCGTACCTCCTGAGACAACACTGCCCCGAGACCTGTCTCTGACGCATCCGTCTGCAGGGTGAACCTCCTGCCGAAATCAGGACTGCACAGCACTGGCTTGCTACACAGCCTACGCTTCAAGGCGAGAAAGGCCCTCTGGCACGGCTCCGTCCACTGAACCGTATTTGGGGCAGCCTTCCGGGTGAGGTCTGTCAAGGGAGCAGCAAGCGTAGCGAAGCTCGGGATGAACTTCCTATAATAGCTCGATAGTCCCAAGAAAGAGCGCACCTGGGTTTTGGTCGTAGGGACCGGCCAGTCAGCCAAGGCTTTCACCTTAGCAATCAGCGGTCTGATCTGGCCGCTCCCTACTCGATACCCCAAATACTCCGACTCACTCTTCCCAATGGCACATTTCTTTGGGTTAGCAGTGAGCCCAGCCTCCCGCAAGGATTGCAATACCGCCGCTACCTTACGCAGATGACCCGGCCAATCCTCACTGTGGATCACCACGTCATCTATGTAAGCAGCGGCGTACTGCTGATGGGGCCGCAAAATGCGATCTATCATCCGCTGGAAAGTGGCTGGTGCTCCGTGCAACCCAAAGGGCATGGTCCTGAATTGGTACAACCCGAAGGGAGTCGAAAACGCCGTTCTCTCTCTGGATTCCGGAGTCAGGGGTATCTGCCAGTACCCCTTCGATAAAGTGAGCCGTGCCAAGACGCTCCAGCAACTCATCTACTCTGGGCATGGGATAAGCATCAAACTTCGATTTTTCATTAACTCGCCTGAAATCAATGCAAAATCGAGTTGATCCATCCGGCTTATCCACTAACACAATCGGACTGTTCCAGTCACTCTGGGACTCTTCTATTACCCCCAGTCTAAGCATCTCATCAATCTCCGCTTTCACTACCTGCCTTTTACGCTCAGGTATGCGGTACGGCCTCTGGCGAACTGGCGCCCCCGGCTCAATCTCAATGTGATGATGGGCTACTCGAGTCTGCCCCGGGACAGGAGAAAACACATCAGGAAACTCCGCCACTAGCGCCCGAGCCTGACATTTCTGTGTTGGTGTCAGATTTTCTGCAATCTGTACCGACCCTGTTTTCGCCAACACAGAAAGATCAGGTCCCAGGTCCGTGACGTCATCTGCTTGCGCCACTAACAAAGCCTCCTGCTGTAACCACGGCTTCAACAGGTTGATATGGTAAATGTGCTTTTCTCTCCGTCGCTCCGGCTGGCAGATCTCATAATCCACCGCCCCAACCCGGCGTGTAACCTCAAACGGACCTTGCCACTTCGCCAGGAGTTTGGACTCTGAACTGGGTAACAATAGAAGCACCTTATCCCCCGGCTGAAACGTGCGTAACCGAGCCCCCCTGTTATATTGGGTCTCCTGTCTGTGCTGAGCCTGTTGCAAATTGTCGTGCGCCCACTTTCCCACCGACTCCAGACGTTTGCGCAGGTCCAACACATACCGGACAGTATTAGTCGAATTGTCCTGCTGTTCCTCCCACATCTCTCTAACCAGATCGAGTACACCCCGGGGTCTCCGTCCATACAACAACTCGAATGGCGAAAAACCGGTGGACGCCTGGGGTACCTCTCTGATAGCAAAGAGAAGGGGCGGAATCAGCTGGTCCCAGTAGCGCACGTCACTATCAATAAATCTGCGCAACATGTTCTTGAGGGTCTTATTAAATCGCTCCACAAGATCATCAGTCTGAGGGTGAAAAACCGAGGTCCTAATGGTCTTAATACCCAAAAGTTTACATGTTCCGCGGACTAGCCGAGACATAAAGTTGGTACCCTGGTCGGTCAGTATTTCTTTGGGGATTCCCACCCGGGAGAAAACCTTCACGAGCTCGTTGGCAACAGATTTAGCGGACGCAGATCGGAGGGGAATGGCCTCGGGATAACACGTAGCGTAATCCAGAATAACCAATAGGTGTGTGTATCCTGCCGCACTCCTTTCTAACGGACCCACTATATCCACTCCAATACGCTCAAACGGAGCTTCCACTAGGGGCAATGGCACCAGTGGGGCGCGTGGGACGGCTCTAGGGCTAGCTTTCTGACATTCTCCACATCGTTCACAAAAACGCTTCACATCACCATCCAACCCCAGCCAATAGAACCGTGTCACGAGCCTCGCTTTAGTCTTGTCCCTTCCCAAATGACCAGACAGGGGAATAGCGTGAGCAAGCTGCAACAAATCCTCCTTAAAGGGCTGAGGAATGAGCAACTGATGACGCACTTCCCTGGTCTGGGGTAATTTATCAACACGGTACAGAAGGTCTCGATTGATTTCAAAGTGAGGGTACGTGGCGGCGCGTCTGGGCTCGACCACCCGACCATTAACCACAGCTGCTTGGTCAAAGAGTCTGCCCAGCACGTCGTCACGCCCTTGCTCGAGTCGGAAGTCACGGGAGCGAGCTAAGAAATCAGCTCCCATGGCTTCCAACTCGGGGTCAGATCGGTCCCGAGCAGAGGCAGCCGAGCCAGACCCCTGCGCTGGCTCCGCGGCCTCCCCCCCAGACTCTTCACCAACCGCCCCCACCTGAAACTTCTCCAACCCCCTCCATTGCCAGCCCTCATTCTTAGCGATCCGACGCTCCCGTTTAGTTTTACGGGGTTTAAATTTATGACAAAACCACTCCGGATCACGAAAGGGAAAAATCTCTCCAATTATTTCCTCTTTCTTAGCCAATAAGGAGGACGGGGCTGTCAGGGCAGCTAACCAATCTTTAAACTGCTCACAGTCCCGTCCCAGAACTACCGGCACTGGCAATTGAGGACATAATCCTACCTGCACCTGCGTCACTTGCTGGCCAATCGTCATATTCACACTGATCTTGGGATAGGAGCGTACATCCCCATGAATACATTTAATATGCACCCGTCCCAGTATATGTTTATGCCCCGGTGAGATTAGGCTCTCCTGTACTAGAGACTGACCACACCCTGAATCCAGGAGAGCCTGGGTTTTTGCACCATCCACGGTCACAGGAATAACAAAACCCTTGTGCTGAAGTGACTGAGGTAATTGAACGTGCTTACCTGGTCGGCCGAGGTCACACTCCATCACCGGACAGTCCCGGGCGAGGTGGCCCACCTCCCTGCACGTCCAACACCTCGGTGGGCTGATTTCTCTCCCCGAGGCTTCAGCAACAGGTGGAAATACCGGAGCCATAACAGGGGCTCGCCGATAAGGTGTCCGCGCGAGACCCCGGTCCGACACCGCAGCAGCCCGTGGGTAACCCCACCCTGCCCCAGTTCCCGGGCCGGGAGCCCCCGCCGACACCCCCCGACCAAATACTCGATTACCCCGTCCCCCCAGTCCCTTCGCCCTCTCCGGGGCCAGTTGAGGGAACGTTCCGGTAGCCCCACTTCGTCCAGACAGTTTCGCTGGCGTTGGCTCCGCCGCCTGGTATTGCTCTGCCAACTCAACCGCCCGGTCCAAAGTGGCAGGGGCCTGCCGCTGTACCCATAGCCGAGGTCCCGGAGCCAAGCACTCCAGAAATCGCTCCACCACGATCACCTCCACCAACCTGGCTTCGGTGGTCGCGTCCGGGTTCAACCAGCCCAGAGCGTAATCCTTTAAGCGGTGGGCTATGGTTCTGGGATGCTCCTCCGCCGAAAACTGCGCCTCCCGGAACTTTCGCCGATATCCCTCTGGCGTGGCCCCCACCCGATTAAGGATGGCCGCTTTTAGGGTGGGGTAATCCATCATTTGTTCCGGGGACAGCGCCCTCGCGGCTGCCTGTGCCTCTCCCGTCAGCTGGGCTAAGAGGCAGGTAGCCCACTGTGCCTGGTCCCACCCGGCCGAGATCGCCATAGCCTCGAACACCTCCAGGTAGGCTTCAGGGCGATCATCAGCCGTCATTTTGGTGGGTCTCTGCAACCTGGGATCTGGACCTGCGGGTCTAGCAGCCCCCTGCACCGCAGCAGTGAGGGTCTGACGTAACAGGTCCATCATCGCCGCAAATTGTGTGGCATCCATGTTGGCTCCTTCTGGGGTTGCACTGCTTTTAATGGGCAATGCCAGTGAATCCCACTTCTGACACCACGTGTGGAAGGGTGGGGGAAATCACTGACACCGGAGACAGAAAGTTTGGTTTCTAAACACCCCTTGGGTGCACTATTTATTTCTCGCCACCAGTTGGCACTGAGACACCGTTGTTACCAACGATGGTAAAGGTGTCTCAGTGCTCACCTATAGCGCACCTGCCATTGCCACAAATCATAAGAAACAGAAGGCAAAAAGAAAACAAAAACAAATACACAAAATCTACAAAATAAAGGTACTGCACTCAGCAGCCAAAACAAACCCCAACCGTCGCTAGCCGCACGGTCCGGGACTCCGTCCTACACTCCCACTGTTCCCTCGCTACGCTATACAATTTGGGGTTCTGCCCATTTATTTTCCCCGCTACACTTATTCTTTCTGTGCGCGGTGTCTTTGTTTTTTTCTTTTCAAGTCGCGCGCGGCTCTCTTCCAGCCCCGCTCTGTCCGTCCGTAGGGTCTCTGCTGGCCCATTCATTAAAATCTGGCAGACCTGAGGAAACAGTAGAGCATTATCTTATAGGGCCAACAATCACCCCAAGACCCGCCTCCCAGCCATTCAGAGAGAGGGAGAGTCCACACACCCCCTCTCCCACCTCCCCGTGTCACGGCCATGACTGACAGGCGGTTGTTGGACAACTGCTGCCCTCTTCCTGCAGCACTGTGAACACACCAGCAGAGTCAGCACAGGTCTCCCCCTGTTACACATACAAAGTAACAAAATAACAAAAAAATACAGGAAACAAAGTATCAAATTAAAGTAGAAAAAATCCAAACAAAAAAGAAATGATCTCACCCACAAATAAGGCAGTCCAGCAAAGTGTCCCGAAATGATGGTGATTGTAGAAGGTTGAAAACATTGAGTACGTTGAAATTGTTGAGACTGTCCAGTAGTGTTGAGTTGAATGGTGAAAAGTTGTTTGGAAAAAATCAGGAGGATCAGGAAAAAATGGAGGCTGTCACACATAAAACAACAAACACTAAACAGACCTAGAAAAACAGCTAAACTTAAACAAGTAACAATGAAAACAAAAAGAGCAGTTTAGACAAAGCGCGGCAACAAAAGAAAATAAACTGATGCACTAGAATTATCTAAGGATGGTAATGGATTCACTGAAATTTAAGTAAAGAAAATGCTGTAGGTTAATGGATTCCTCTGAGAAAGGGAGTCTCCCTCAGGCCTGATTAGCCAGCTTTAATAGAAGTGATGGCTACTAAGGAGCTCTGAGATTGGAGCAGTGGAAATCTGAATGAGCCAATGGGGAGAGAGGATAAACAGAGGGTGGTTGCAAGGAACTATGGGAAATGAAGTTTTAACCTGGCCAGGCTACTGACCCTAATTAAAGGGATAGGTGGGTGAGACTTACACCCACATTATGTAGCATGGGAATTGCTACAATACGTGGCACGTAGTTTAAAGACCGCGGCTGACAAATGTGTATCCCGCCTGAGATCACAGTAATGTTGTGGAAAAAGGCAAACAGATGGACAAGGATAGAGGAGGATGCACTACGTGGCTGTATCCAAAACACAGGGCAATGGTTTAAGTTTGAAATTCAGCGTAGGTCATGTTATTTACTAATTTTATCACAGTGAGGTTTCTGTCTACTTTAATACAGTTTATACTTTTCATTTTAAATTGAAACAGTAAATTTAAAACAGCAACATGACCTTTGGGCCTTGTGCAAATAAATATAGACATCAATGAAAATTAAATACATTACGGTGGCAAAGTGGTTTGCAGTGCGCAGGTGTAGTGGTGAAGCGGTGCTCAGTATAAATAGACACAAGACAGTTCACGGTAAAACAGCTCTTTATTTGGCTGGGTTGCGGAGTAATATAGTTATTTGCCACACTCATCACTCATGACAACAAAATATCTTTTACTTAGACATAGAAGGGAAGGTTTTGTTATACTTGGTTGTAACATATTTTATTATTTCAGAATAATTTTTATGCATTTTTTATTAGAATTTTCTTGAAAGAGAAAGAGTACACATTTTTAGTTCAGTTTGGTTTACAACAATTAGCTTTGTTTTGGCAAGTGGGAAACGCAATGTTGGGGTCTGTTGACAGAAACATAAAAGAACAGTTCTACAATTCTGAGGTTTGGGCAGGGAAGGAACTAATACCGTAACAAGACAGCAAGGAAGGCAGACTATTGGAAGAGAGAAAGTAATTAAATCATTCCTTAAACCTAGAGCAGTTTATCCATTATCTACATTCCTTAGCACAACATATTAAATCAGAATCTATGTTTACAGTCGTGGAAAGGGGTGTTTGTCAGAGATACTTGTTTCATCTGGCAGAATCATTCAGGGCATGTTCCAATTTACAAAAACAAATTGCATTTGCACATCACCTTTCACCAAAAATGTCCCAAAGCCCTAATTGGATTCAAGCTACATATTTGAGAAGTCAGATTCCAAATCCTCTGTATATTCTGCATTTTAACCTGTTAGGTCTGAATTCTGGCGGGGGTTTAATTTATTCCCCCAACCCAATTGAGTGTGGTATGTAAACTCTACATTTGATTTTGGGTTCAAAACAATCACAACAGGATCAATTCCTTGTGCATGTAAATGTAGTGCATGGAAAGCATTAGGAAATGAAGGATGGGCAGGTTTGATTTCACTGCTGTCTGGTAGAACTAGGCCTTTCAAGATAACTGGAGATAGGATTGGAGAAATAAACACTCTCTCTTGCTCACTCTCAGGTGAAGAAGCTGCAGGTAATGCTGCGACAGGCCAACGACCAACTGGAGCGCACACTGAAGGACAAGCAGGAGCTGGAGGAGTGTGTGAAGCAGGGCAACGAGGAAACCACCACCAAGGTGACGACACGTAATCTCTTAGTTGTTTTACAAATAGCTTTTTTCAACCTTCAGTTCAGGTGATCGAAATACCTTTTTTGCTTTCTTTTCAACTTCAAAGTTTAAATATTAGTAAAATATTATATTTGCATACCATACTGTTTTAGTATCAGTCACACAACAGAATAGCTCAACTGTGCTATTGTAAAGCTTCAAGCAACTGCATGGTAAGAATAACACAACATGCATTCTTTAAAAACAAAAATGGCATGTATATATTAGGGGGGATTAGAAAAATTCACCCTATTTGCAGAAAAAAACAGCAGCCTCTGAGACAAATTATAAGCAACAGAAATTAAGAAATGTGAAACAATCGTATTTTCAATTGTCAATTTTTCATTAGCATCCCTAAAACAACTATAAAAAAAGTGTTGTTGAAAACCAGTTGGGATGGTGTGGAAGTCTCTGCATGTATGTTAGAGACCTACTGGAATCAAGCTGCATGCATTCTGGGCTAATGAATCTGGGCTTTTAAGAAATGATGAACCATTCTACATGCTGTGAATGTAGGTCACTGTAGCTTATTCATTGTAAAAAATAATAATAAATAATAATAATAATAAATACAAATCTTTAACCTTTGGCTATATCATTGATACAGACCACACACTTTGAGAACTTTACAGTTGATATACTGTTGTATTCTGTGATTCTTTCAATGAAATTACAATACAAGTGTTGTCCAGTAAAACAATAAGCAATTGCAGTGCCACATTGTTTCAAGCCCCTGGCCATATCAACCACACAGATCCATTTTACAGCATGTTTACAAACCGTTCAATCTGAGCTAGCACAGGGGGTGCTTTGTTTTTGTTTACAGTAGTTTTAATCATTTTAGCTGTAGTCAATTGCACTTAACCAAAACCAGGGAGGAATCAGATAAAACATTGGTCATGTTTGCTGTGATTGGACTGCAGGTCTCCACATTGATGCAGCGTGTCCAGGAGTCAGAGACTCTGCTCACTACCTTACAGCAGGCTTTCTCTCAGGCTAAGAGGAGAGCACAGGAGCAGATGGTAAGCCTGCCATTCCATTGCAAGACTTTCCACAGTGTAATCACAGGGTCCTCTCCACTGCTCTAATAATGGGATGTCATTTAAAGAGCCTTCAAAACAATAAAACTGCATGGACATTGAAGTGCAGTTCCCATTAAGGCTGTAAATGTATGTTTACATCTAGGTTAAAACGCAAGTCATGTACTGTTTAAACTATCATACACATTTTCAATGAAAAAAGACTTAATTTAGTATTGTAGTGATCACATTTTAAATAGATTTTCACATCCAGTATTAAATTACAATGGTTTATGATGCATTAAGATATTATAAATGGTGAAAATCAAGCAAGAAAGTAAAATACTATGGCGTTTTATGATGTTTATTTTCAGTTTAAACCCTTTAAATGAACCAATTATTTTGACAAGAAGGCTTGCCATTTTACTGTTTTTCCTAATGTACCGAAAACGAAAGGTCTCATTATAAATATACTGTTACAAATATTTATCTTTATTTTTTTTTTAAACAAGTCATCGTTTTGCATTAATTATGTTGGGAAGTTATAATTTTGTTACAGTGTATGATCCCCAACAAATAGGTTTAAACAGTGGCTGATTTTGAAAGTAGTTCTTGCTAATAAAATAATTCCATAAATCTTACCTGTTTTGCACTTCCATGATTCTTATTGCATGAGAGTAGCTGTTATTTATTTCATGCTAATATTGCACTCCACTTTCACCAAGATAAAATGAGATAGTAGTGGTGGGGACCAAGCAAGACGTAGCTTCACTGCAACACCTGCACACCTTGAAGTAAGATATGAGCCTCCGGTGCTTTTCCTCTGTCAGGTAGTGTAGATTTCCTATTGGCCCGGTGTTCATGGCTGAAGTGCAATATAGCTCCAGGGATCAGCCAATTTGTGGCCTCCCTGGCTATCAACACACACAACAGCGGTGATGCTGGCTCCAGGGATTAAATGTGCAATTTTGAAAGAAACATATCTTATAGCAAATGTGTATTTTCATTTTAAAACCTATCATCTGTTCCTACTTTAGGTAAACAGAAGTTTCAGTTTTCTCTACCTTTTTCACAACCAATATGTTATACTTTCACTTCCTTGGTCATTTCACCACAGCATTGTCTTCAGGCAAAGCCTGACTGGCTGAAAGCAAGGCAGTCAGTAGGGGAAGCAGCTGCCTGGAAAGAAGCCGTTGAAGGGGTGGGCACAATTTCACCCTCCAGGTGACAAAGCGGGGGCAACACTAACTGAAACATTGCAAAATAGAGATGTTCAGTACCATTATGTTTCAAAATGAAAATACATATTTGCTATAATATGTGTGTCTTTCAAAACTGCACATTTGAGACCTATATAACTAAATGGAAGTCCCCACCCTGTAAGAGTGGTGGAATTATTTGTTGGTCTACAATCACTTTAAAATACAAATGCAATAAGGGAACTGCAATGTTATGTGGTTATAAATACCTAATCAAAGTGACATTTTTACTGTAGTGCAGCAGAACACACTTTAAGAAACACACTTCTTCTGCTTTGCCAATATGACTGTTCCTTTCTGATTATTCCTGAGTTGCTGCCGTGTTGTGGTTCTGGTGTCTTGTCCGTACAGGCGTTGCTGATGCAGTCTCGGGAGCAGGTGGCAGAGGAGCTGGCCAGGCTACAACGGGACAATGAGAGTCTGCAGGGAAAGCACCGGCTTCACCTAACCCTGCAGCAACAAGAGAACTTCACCGTGCCCACTGCAGCCGAGGTACTGCTTACAGAAGCACCTGCCAGCTGAGCGCCTACTTTTGAATTAATAAAGACCCCAAATATTGTAGCTTAAATGACATAGCATTTGTTGAACGACCAATCTGATTTGGTGGACAGACAGTTATTGGAAAACAATCATGTTGCCAGCTACTTAAGCAATCTCAAATCAAACCATACTGTTCTCTGGTGCAGTGTTTCTGTTTTGGTAGGAGAAACTTGCCAGATTACTGCAGACTAATACTATTATCTTGTTTTTGATAATTGTATTATCTTATTGGGTGTAGATTCAACTAAAGCTACCTATAGTTAATACCAGATATTGCAAATGTGACAGACTGTTGAATTAGATGATTCCTATGCAAACTATGCACTTTGTCTTGTGTCAGAAACATCATAAGCAAATTATTTCTGAAAAAAAACATCTTCTCACAAGATGTTTTAAAATCCCTAAGGTAGTAGATCCTATGGTGACAAAAATGATCAGCTGGTGATGCTACAGAAGACACGTGTCCAAAAGTTCCACACATTGCAAGAAACTGTAGTGTAAGAGAATCGAGTTTCTTATATATCGTAAAACCCGGTGTACAAGTATCCCCCCCCCCCTTTTTTGAGACAACAATTTCAGGAAAAAGCCTATAGGTCATACCAGTGTATAAATTGCTCCCCCCTTTTTAAGACCCCCTAAAAATACCTAGAAAATAGACTTATACAAAAGTTTTTCCAGTAATTAAAGTCTTTCACCAGTACCACCGTCTGTAGTACATTAAAACAATGTTCTTCAGTGTGCACATGATCAGTGATGTGCTAAACTGCAGTGCTGCTTGCTATAGACCTCAAAAATACCCATGCTATTGATATTCAGAATCCTGCAACTTATGGTAGATGTCTGGTTCAGAATCTTGCAGCTAGTCTGATTCCACCTTATAAATCACTGTGGGCGTCTTTGCATTTACTTGGTTAAAATCATCTAGATTGTAGAAATCTTAAAAGTCATTTAAACAGTTAATTTGCACAGCATATTTTATCATGAAATGTCTTAAATACGCTAAATAAATCTAATAATTGTATTGACACATTCTAAACATGTTAAATACTTGACACATCAATTATTTAACATGTTTAACCCTTTGCGGTCCTATGTCGGACCTGGTCCAACATTGCAATTATTCCTATCCGGTCCATTGTCGGACCCTGTTTGACATCATCAAAAAACGCATAAAACGGGTTTCTAGTCGTTTTTTCTCCGGAAAAAGCCAAGAAAACCATTCAATGGCCGAGTGGGAGCGACAGGAGCCGAGACAAGCCGATTACAAAAAAAAAAAGGCGTATCTCATGAATAGTCATACTTGCCCCGGGCATCACATAGGGGCGGTCATAAGGAAACAAGCTGGCTGTTACTGAATCAGCGCACAGACACTATCACAGACATTTGAAGAGCTTTTTTGAGATGTTATAGTAATAAAATAATGACTTGGATCGCATTATTGAGGAGTTTGGTGATAAACGAGTGATAAGGATATGATTGATCGGTATGTAAGACTATTATTATTATTATTATTATTATTATTATTATTATTATTATTATTATTATTATTATTATTATTATTTATTTCTTAGCATATGTGAAAGCGATAGCGAACGAAAGGGTGGGGTGGGGCTGGAGATGCCTAGTGAGTACTTTGTTGATATGCAGGGCCATTTAAACCCGTTTGACTGTGGAAAAAATATTTTTAAACAGCGCGTCTAAAATTAACTGCGAGTGTGAAAATAAATTGGACCTGACGCACACTTAATAAATGGACTGCAAAGGGTTAATACATTGCAATTAGTATTACTAAGTAGACACCATCATGTCCTGTGTTTGAATTTTTATAAGATTTGAGAATAGGTGTGTCTCTTAGAAGCCAATGTATTTTAATTACAAACTGAACCATCTCCATTGTCCACCAGATGGCAGTATGACACCATTTTGACCAGATTTCGAATTCAATATCCATTCGGAGACACAATGTCTCGTAGCTAGGAATTTGTTACAAGTGTGAAACGCTTTGTTTGAAGTTCGATACTTAATCTGATAAAGATTTGAATTTGTTTAACAAAGTCATATCTGATTGCTCTTCACAGCAAGACTCTTTTGTAAAACAGAAAAAACGAGTTCTTTCAATTTATAATCCACTTAAGTGGACTTTTAAAAGCTCGACCCACATATTGATAGGAATTGTATTAACAATAATAAACAGTCTTCACAGTAGCTAACAAACAAATCCCATAAATCTTAATCAGTTTCCATTGGTTACACAGGTCTCAGATGTGCAGTTTTTAAACAAACGTGTTATAGCAAACATGTATTTTCATTTTGGAACAGATATATCTGGCACTACACTAGGTTAAAGAAAGTAAGCTTTGCCTTTCAGGAAGTCTGTTACTGCTTTACTTCCTTGGGTACTTCACCCCAGCAGTGTCTTCTGGGTTATATCCGATTGGTTATTGACAGGAAAGAAACCTGTGAAGGGGTGGGGACAATTTCACCCTCCAGGTGAAATGACCCAGGAAGTGCAAGACAGTCTAAAAGCAGGGCTTGCAAACAGAATCCTTTAAGCTAGTATTCGATATCATGCTTAAAATGAAAACACATGTTGTCTATAACGTGTTTCTTTCAAAACGGCTCGGTTGAGACCTACGTAATGTATGAATCTGCATTGCGGGGAAAATGTAAAACTATTTTGTTAGCTACACTTTAATATTGTAACACATGCTGCCATACATTGAACAGCTGTAACATGTTGCACATAAAGCAGTGAAGTGTCGTGTGTCCCTGGTCAGGAGCTACAGGCCCTGGTTCAGCGGTACCGGGAGGACATGGTGTGCTTGCGGACTGAAGCCGATCACCTGGAGGAGAAGCTGAAGGCAGAGATTCTGTTTCTGAAGGAGCAGATACAGGCGGAGCAGTGTCTCAAAGAGAACCTGGAGGAGACGTTGCAGCTGGAGATCGACAGCTGCAAAGAGGAAATTGGTGAGTTGTAAAACACATTAGAAATGGTTTAGTAAACTTAACATAAGATGAGCTGTACATAAGGGTTTAAATGGAAGTCTGTGTTTTCTTGTTCTTTATTACTTAACATTTTTTATGTAGCTCAGTACATCTGTGGACTGTAACAGTGATGCAAGTCTAATGTCTTTTAAGGACCTACATTCTAATGTATGTAGTTTACATTTAGCAATTAAGAATTATTTTACAAAGTATGAGCCAAGGCTTTCAAAAAATCATTATTGGAATATTATGTTGTTTCCAGACTTTATTTTATTTATTTAATATATAGCCATAGATGTTTAAATGCAGTGGTAGTCCTGACAGTAAAATACTGTACTGTAATGTCATTTTAATTCAAAGGCCATTACGCAGCACTGCACAGCAATTAAACTAGGCACCCTCATGAGACAATTGCTTCTCAAGTATACTGTAGTCAAGTAGGATTCTGCAGCCTTGAGTAAACATAACTGTGATCATATAACAAGTTGCTTACACAGGACTTGATTTGATGTGTTGTCCTCAGAGAGTGAGCACCATTGACATTTGTATACTGTATTTAAACTGCTGATGCGCAGAGGCACACTTTTGCTAATTCTAATCATATCGGTCCGCTTTTAAGAATCAACCGCTTATAAGAATCAAATCATCTCTGTGTCCGATTGATTACACTTTCCTGTTAAGCTGCAATCCTTTTTTTTTTTTTTTTAACAATAGACTTTAGCTTTTACAGGTTAATGTGTGTTTTTAAAATTACATTGCAGTGGACTTAAACAGCACCCTTTCTTTCAGGCAAACCCTTTACTTTGTGTTTCACCATTTAACACTAGAACCGCCACGGTTATACTTATACCTAAAACCACCACCGGCAGTCATTATGAAGGTTACATTTTAAACAACATTAATATTAAAATGAAAGACAAACTGTTGGATATAACTCAAAAGTTTTATTCAAGCATATCATATCAAACATCTGACATAATAAAATAAACATTTCAAAAGAAACTAGTGTGTAAACAGGTATATGTACGTACAAAACTTAAAACGAAAGTAACATGTTTTCTCTTGCGTGTGTCACTCGGTGCAGCAGAGAGTCCAGGTTGAGCAGCTGCTGCTGCTGCTGCTTTGTAGGTTTCTGATCGAAATGTTTCTGCCGATGTGCTGTAACTGCACGTCTTGATTCTTTAGTGTAACTGTGTGCTGTGCTTTAACGTTTGAATTTTAAACATGCCTAATTCTAAATGTAATATATTTAGCTGATTGTTAAAAATAGTACAGTAATATTGCTTGTTATTTCACCCCTGTCTTGAGTCAACGCCGCTCCCCCACTTTTGCCTTAATGTCAACTCTACGCCCCCGGAGTGTTGACTCGGCAGAATCCAGTGTGTATATATATATATATATATAGGTGTGTGTGTGTGTATGTATATATATGTGTATATATGTGTGTGTGTGTATATATATATATATAAAGCAAGGAGAATGGACGAGATGGGAGAGTGTGGAACAATATAAGATTGGCTGGCGAGATCTATGGACAATGGAACAGAGCAGGATCAGTTTCCTCATCAGGTCAACATATGATGTTCTCCCATCACCACAGAACCTTAATCTATGGGTAGGAGAGGATCCGTGGTGTCCTTTGTGTTCATCGGCACTTACATTTTGGGTGGGTCTTAGCCAAGGACGGTTTACTTGGTGTCATGACCAGATGCTGCGATGTTTGGCATTGGAAGACAAGCTCAGCATGACCAACAGGTTGCCACCAATGTCAGCAATATATGACACACGAAGAACAACATTCCTCCGTCCAGGGGAGCAACCTCCTAGAAAAGTTATTAAAACCAAAACTTGTCTAGGACAACTGGAAGCTGCTAGAGATTGAAAAATGCTGGAAGATTGCCACCACTAACCTTCGACATGATATTGTCTTGTGGTCTGGATCAGCATGCCTTGTTCACCTGGTAGAGTTAACAGTGCCATAGTAGGATACTGTGGATGAGGCGTATGAAAGGAAGAAACTTTGGTATGCTCAACTAGCTGCTGAAGCGGAACAGCGAGGATGGAGAGTCCAGGTTTACCCAGTGGAGGTGGGTTGTTGAGGAGTTGTGGCACACTCCACAACTCGGTTTCTATGAGACATAGGATCCAGTGGTCAAAAGTTGCGACGCATAGTGAAGAGCTTATCTGAAGCAGCTTATTCTGGGTAGGGACCTCAAGCACAGTAGAAAAATAGCAACATTGATGTAAAGGAAGATAAGTAAGCTAGGCTTAGCTGAGTGGGGGACAGAGGGGGGTGATGCTGGGACGCTGGAATCACTGTTGATCCCTCTTAAGGTGTTGTGGGCTAGTCGACGAAACACCAAGGATGGAAGGTGCCCACTTGAAGACCCCAGAGAAGTACCCTACTCAGCTCAGTCCAGACGGTTGTCATGCTGATACGCTAGGGAGGCCGCACTGTGGTTGATCCCTGGAGTCAGTATTGCAGCTGTTGTGTGTGCTGATCCCTGGAGCCAGCATTACACTTCAGCCATCAACACCAGGCAGAAGGATATCTACATCATCAGATGGAAGGAAACGCAGATGGATCACATTAGTTTATAGTAAAAGAAGCTGTGTCTTAGTTGGTGCTTATCTTGGCGAGGGTCCAATATCAGCATGAAGTTTTAACACCTACTCTCATGTAATGGTATACATATAGTTAAACATAAATGTAAAAGTTACATTAGAACCCACTAAGATAAGAAAGCTGTTTTATAAAAGTATGTTTTCAGTCTTGACTTAAAAACTGTAACAGTCCCAGCTTCCGTGATGAAAGAAGGGAGGGCATTCCATAATTTAGGAGCTCTGCATGAAAAAGCTCTTCCTCCCGTGGTCATTTTTGTTAACCCTAGGAATAACCAGCAGCCCCACATCCTGTGATCGAAGAGTGCGATTTGGCTATACGGGATCGGTAACGCCTGTAAATAACTGGGTACTAATCCATTTAGGGCTTTCTAGGTTAAAATCTATATTATACTGCACAGGGAGTGAGTGTAATATGTTCACTTTTCCTGGTTTTAGAATTCTAGCAGCGGTATTCTGAACGAGCTGTAAGCGAGACACCACACCTTTTGGGATACCAGAGAGAAGTGCATTATAATAATCAGTTCTAGATAAAACAAAGGCATGCATTAGTCTCTCGCATCAGATACAGAAATAATTGGTCTAAGTTTGGCTATATTTCTCAAATGGTAAAAAGATACTTTAGTAACTTCCCTAATATGTCTCCAATGATAGATCAGGATCAAAGATGACCCACAAATTTTTAATTTCTAGTTTTAAGATTTCTAGTTTGCTCCTTATTTTCCATAGTTCTCTAGATTCACTTCCTGAGAGGACACTAAGTACTATTATCAAACCTTGTGTTTAGATAATATATATTACCAGTCAAGGGAACATTTTTTTAACACACGTTAATTGCCCTTGACCCTCTCAGCGTACCGTAATTCATTCCCTGCGGCACTATTTTAATATACTCGAGTGAATGCCACACAATAAGAGCAGTCGTCGTTTGAATAGAAAGTTAGCCACAGAACTGCTAAAGTATCTGGTAGTTCCAGTATCACAGAATGCATCTAGTCTGCTGTACTGCCTGCATGTTGGAAACATGTCCACGTTGGGAGTGACATTCCTGTATAAACAGAGTTTATAATAACGAGGATTCCTGTACATGTCTGTGCTGCTCCATCATGGGATTATTTATTATTTATTTATTTGTACGTTGTAATACTTGTACTACTTACTGGGCTGCTTTCAGTGGGACACCCTGTATAAACAATGCTGTTGCAAACTGGATAGCTACCGACTTTTAATTGTATTTCAATGATCACATTTATTTTAAAAGAGATTCTTTACAATTAAGGAAAATAACAGTTACTCTGTGAATGCTTTGCTTTATTTAGATATTTTCAAGTTATAAAAAATTATTTAATATCCTTTAACCCTTTTGCTCCGGCTAACATTCCACCTGTTTGAGGTCTGACTGACATAACGTGACTTTCGTCTTGTGTATCAGGACAAATATCCACCAAAATATACTGTATTATACCTGTCTTAACCGCTGAGAATCTGAAGATTATCAAGAGAATAACGTTTTCACTCTATGATGAAATCTACCCTATGATTCAGTTTTCTTCAGAAATGTCTCCATAAGTGTAATTTAGTGATCTCCTACCTGTAAAAGTGTTAGTGGTAGCTACAACTCTCAGGAAGTAGGATCAGAATGAATTATAGAAATAATGTGTCTGTTTTTTATTTTACACCAAATTGTTTGACGGGTGCGTAATGTGAAGAAGTTCTCCATCAGATAGATCTGTCAACTCATCAACATTTTCTGTAAAAAAAAAAAAAAAAAAAAAAAAAAGTTATATATGAACAATGATTTTCGAGTACATTTTAAAATGTATTTTTTACATTCAAAGTAGGTAATCGTAGGGTATATTTCATCATAAGTGAAGGTAATCTTCAGATTCTCAGCTGTTTAGAAAGGTATAATACCTTTATTTAGGTATAATACCTTTGTTTAGGTATAATATCGGTGGATATTTGTCCTGATACACAAGCCGAAAGTCACGTTATGTCAGTCAGACCTCAAACAGTTTGAATGTTCGCTGGAGCAAAAAGGTTCAAGGAAATTAAACAAGTTTAATTGGAAATGCAGTAAGGTTAGTAATAAACTGACTCCATTGTGATTTGAGCAGTTGGTTCAAACAATTTAACAGCAAGTGCTGGAGATTTTCTGTATAATTCTGTGTAAATAAATATAAAACCATAGAGGGTTCAACAAAACGAATCCAGAAATAAGAAAATAAGGAATTTATGATGTGCTGTTTTTTGGATGACATTAATAATAATATTAAAAATAGTAGTAAAAATAATATCAGTAATGAAACAAAATTGAGGTGGATGCAGTAATTGTATCAGTTAAATGTGATTAAAACCAAGATTAACTGAGGTTAAAAATGTTAGTTGCGAGATTAATGGCGATTCATTTTTTTTGTTTTTAATCGCTTGACAACCCTATTTTAAAGCCTTGTTTTTCTATACTTGTTTTCTTTTTCTGTTCTCTTCTCTTAAATCTGTCTTTTTTTTCTTTTTCATTTCCTTCGTTGATGGCTGCCATTCAGACATTCTGGAAGGTATGAAGCAAGCGCTGGCCGTGGTGCTAGTTTAGGCTGTGTGTGTGTTTTCATTGTCACAGAAGATGCCCTTCTTTTCATAGCAGCACCTCTGACACACTTAAAGCACTGCCACTCCAAAGGCACCATTTACTTGGCTTTAGGCAGAAGCCTTTGCAGTGGCATTTAAATATTCTCCCTCATCAAAACCACTGAGATAAAGCATGTAGTTTGCAGGGGTGACCAAGCATCGCAGCTGTAAACAACATTCAAGCTGCAGGATGTCATTTCCCATGGTAAAACTATACACAATTAAAGGTGCAGTCACCAACATTTGCAAAATATAAACATGATGGCTTCATTGCAGTCATCAGCTGCATAGACTAACCATTCAGTAGAATGAGGCAACAAACAAGTGAGTACAAACATTAAGTCACTGTATTAGTATCACTTTAATGTCTTAGCAAGTTGTATTTTAAGTCTGTGAATATGTCAGCAACCAACTTGTTCTAAAGAAAGTTTTGGGGACCAATTTAGCCATTGGCTCCTAAGGCACAGCATTCTGTGTCCAGAATAATATTCGTTGTAACAGGAACATGTCGAAAGTAAAGAGACACCCCCAGGTCGCATGTGGTCCACTTCCAAAACTCAAATGCCACCATTATCCGTTTCAACATAAACATGATCCTAACAACATGGGTATAGGAGAGCTGCGAGAAGAACAATGTCCTACAAAAACAATCGCATTTGCAGGTGCTGCTCAACCCCTGACTTCTGAGATGCAGTCATCTTTCATGATGAGTCTGATTTTTATCCAGTGTGTGGGTTTGGAGAAAGAAATGACAAGAATTGACCTATCAAAGCCCACTCGGTAAGAGGAGTGGCTACTACTTGGGCAAATTTAAAATCTGTCCCAATCCAGGACATCTGCAATGCTGCTACCTGGGCCTCTTTCGAGACCTTTACAAAACATTACAATTTAAATGTGCCTTGCTCTCAGCCCACCTTTACTCAGTCTGTGTTGTCTGTGGCTTCTTCCACTAATATCTGACCTGCCACCCTTTATGTCCTTTGGTAGGGTTCACTGTGTGTGTGGAGTTCATCAAGGTAAGAAGACGAGGTTAACTGTAATATGGTTTCATTGTAGAATGATGAACTCCACACACTTATATCCCACCCTCCTTCCCCATTTTTGTTCTTTACTGAATAATTTTTTTTGAAATTTGGACAACAGTATTAAAATATGTGGGACGTTATATAGAGGAGGGTTAAAGTGATGTATGGCCAATGCGTCTAATAGTGATATTGGGGTTTTAGGTCATGCATTCTATTTGCTTTTTGATTTTTTACTCAATGAATTTCACATCCTGCTCTTGAAAAGACAGATCTGCACAATGATCAGGATTATTTACTTCTATAACATGAACCTTGGCTTCACTGTCAGTGACAATTGTATTAAATGTTACAAATCAAACACGGAAATAATTCTTATGCATCAGTAAAAAACATCTCTGATTGGTTTAAGTCAGACCGATGAACACCCAGGATAAGAATGCAATTGGCACAGGCAGAGCTTATATAGCAACCCAATGCAAGGCAAAAGCTAAAACATTGTTACCTTCAGGAGAGATTGCGACCTACATAATGAATATCTTTTTCCATTTTTCACAGCTTCCTTTTCTAGTTTGAAAACAGAACTGGAACGTGTCAAATCTGAAAAGGAGCAGGTATGTATCCTTTGGGGTTGGCTGGGTGATTGAACTGTGAGGTCTTTTGGCAAAGTTGATGCATTAACCAACCCATGAGTCTTTTGAATTGTTTATTATCCTTTCCTTGTTAGTTTGTCTGCATGATAGTCCTTCACAATTTTTGACATAGCTGTTTCAAACTTGTCACGTGATACAAGAAGGCTATTTTGTAGGTCAGGTTTGGAGATGGGCACTGGAGGTGAAAGAAACTTGATTTTACTAAAGTTGCCGTCCTGGCAAATCTTTGAGACGCCGCAAGAGGGCTGTGTACATTGTCACAGGTACCGACAGCATGTTTTAATTTTGATAAACGAAAAACATTATATGAACTAAATGCCATATCAACAATTGCTGTTGATCTGCAAAAATATTATTTTGAGCCAATCGCAGTAAAGAATACTCCAACTGGAACCATCGTCGGAGGCAACCACTAAAAAAAGTGCCTATAATATTAAACAAACTGTTTTCTAACTTAATGAATTGCCTTTTTCTATTTATCTGTATTGCTTTTATATAGTTTCAACATGTTCACTGAGTTTAAGAATATAAGTAACATAATTAATTTGCAGAGTCAGTGTGATACCTCGAAAAAAATGCGCTGAGCCAATAAAGAACCTTGTAGAACACACGCGTGGTTGTACAATAGTTCAAAGTAACATTGTAGTTAAAATGGAAGGCTCTTTAATGCCTACCCCATTACCATTAAAGATTGTACAGTGTTTATCTAGATTACTCATGACTTCAAAGTAATGTTGCATTTTACCTACCCCCTGAAAATACATTTTACGCTCTGTGTTAAAATTAGAGGGTAAGTTACTCCCAGACCCAAAACCTTAATTGGAGCACTGAATGTACCAATCTCACTGTACAGCCCAAAAATGTACAGAATTACAGTACTGTATCTGACTGCATTGCAACTGCATCAAGCAGAGAAAACCAAAACATATATTGGAACACTACAGCCTTGCTGTATATGTACAGTTGAGGGTACTCTGTTTCTTAATATTAGTTGTCTACAAACAGTTATGTGGCCAGGTCAGTGAAGATGTTTTTGATTTGACACTGGCAATAGTCTTACAGTTGTCATAAGGAAGTTTGTTATGAGTTATACCATGTCAAGTCAACCTGTGGTGCTGTTTCCAGGTACACTTTTTCTCCTCTGTTTTTAGTTTTTCCTGCCCTAGACACGTGGTGCCTTCACAAATGTCCATACAGATGTTGATGGTGTGTGGCCCAAAGGCAAGACCTTTGTTTACTGTTGTAATGTTTCCTTTCCCCCCTGTCTGAAGTGTGAAGGTTGCTCTGATTTCAGTCTTCGGTTTCAGTGGTCCTGTGTGTTGTTCCTGCAGCTGCAGTCCAATCTGGCAGAGAAGACTCAGCAGCTAGAGAGTCTCCATGGTCTAAACAGCAGCCTGGAGGAGCAGCTGAGAAAGGAGACGAGCACCAAGGTGAGCACAGACCTGCAGCATGGACAGAGACACTGAGCGCATCGGGGAAGCTGCTGTAGCTATCGCACCATTTCCAAATAGATTATTACTGAAGTCACAGTTAGCACCACTCTGGGGGGTTGGCGGACGACATGTCTTGCCAAATTAAACCATTGAAGGAATGTGCGTAGCAGATCAGACAAGTGAACTTAGCTCTGCTTGTGGTCTTTAGAGCCATTTTGAGAAACAACACCTAAGTATTGATGGTCACTTAAGTGTGCTTGTCCCACTTAAAGGTGTTTAGCAAACCAAAATTATTATATAAATCTTTGGATTGGAATCGACACTGATTATTAATAAAATACCATAATCTGTAATCAGTTTCCCTGTCAACACATATTATTATTATTATTATTATTATTATTATTATTATTATTATTATTATTATTATTATTATTATTATTATCATCTGCCATCATTAGTGATGCAGCAATGCTGTAACCAAGCTGCAGTGTTGTGAACATGCTTTGAGGAGATTTTTACATTCAAGAGCTCAGTTTGCTGTCTATGATGATACACTTTAACATGGTGGTCAGACATACTGTGTTAAACTCCAATCCGAGCTCCCCTAGTGCTGAAACAAAGTAATTGTCGTGTTCTGATATCCGCTCTAAATTCAGACAAGTATTCAGATAGCAAAGCCATTATAGGCAACACTCTATTAAAGTAGAAAAATATCCCATACAGCAGTTAGTTAAAACAAAAATCGTATTTCAAGTAAAAACATTACATAAATAGACAACGTGTTTTAAAAAAAAAAAAAAAAAATAATATACTCCCTGCCATTATCGTGTCTTCCCAATCGTGTCTTCCCAATAAAGTGGCCATAGACACATTTTCATAAAGTAATAACTTTTTTACTTGAATAAACACTTCAAATAAATGTGGAAAAGGGGCGTTGTACAATGAAAAACAAATATTTACTCAGTTTAATTTCTCTTATTACATTCACCATAACGAAAAAACCATGATCGTAAAAAAAAAGGCTGCTAAATATTTTTGGAAGTTGGGTCAGTGTTAGAAAATTTGTAAAACATCAGATTTTAAGGTTGAAAATTCTGATTTATAAATGTATGAGTTTATGAAATACAGGGTTTTGTGTAGCGCAACCTCTAAATACCACACGTACTTCAAGTTCCATGTCAGTGAACATGTCGCATGCTATTGGATTTACCAGTCAGCCTTCTCATTTCCAGCTAAATTGCCGTCTGCTTTGCCAGATGAGCCGCCTAAAATAGTTATTTCAAAAAGAAAGAAAATTGTTTTTACAGTGCTCGTATGTTCCAGTGAATAGTGTTCAAAATGTTGTTATTATTTTGTTCCACTAAAATAGTGGCAGTTTCCACAATCCATTACGTATGTAAGTCGAGTAAAACATTCCTTCATTGACTGATTGATCAGAAACCTAGCATATACAATTAATTCAGGAAACAATATTCGCATTCCGCAATTAATGAATATGACTGTTGATTATTTTATTTGTATCTGCTTTGTTTTGCTGATTCTTTATTAAATGATAAATACCACTATATGAGCTACAAGATGTACCGGTCAGGTCTTTTTCTGCAAAATCAGTTGCTGTAAAACTGTAGTTGAATAATATTGACAATTTACACACAAAATGCAGATAAAAGCACACTCTCACACACACAAACACGCACGTACAAATACGCATAAGCACATACTGTGATTATCTATATATGTTAAAGTAGGCACAGTACTTCAGTTTGTTATTTAGAAGACTAGAATCTCTTCCTCCTCCTCCTCCTCCTCCTCCTCCTCCTCTTCTGTTGATGTCACACTTTCCATGTCTTCCCAAACACCATATTTTCTTTGTATGTTAGGCAACAGCAGCAGTGGGGGAGGGAGGGTATTTTCGGGCCAAATGTAATGCTATAAAGTACTTTTTTTTTTTTTTTTTTTTTTTACCCGGGAAAGGGAACTGACTCTTGGTATAATGCGCTGGTGTGGTGCTGTCTACTGCGCGTCAAAAAAAAAAAAAAAAAAGCGACGCAAAGCGCTGGTGTGTCCAGGCCCTTTACAGTGCTAAAAGGCATGGTGCAAGCATAGAAACACAGTATAAAAATGTAGGCATTAATGAATGGGTTAACTCTGCGTTTGCTTTCACTTTGAAATATTTTACTCCCACGCACTCACCAGCTGTATAGTTGGCTCATCGATCGTGGCGATATTGAAAGGCTTATACAATCAACATTAATAACTGTTACTCTTGTCCAGGTACTATATAAACATTAATGTGATTTCTACAGTAGGTAGTCGTACTTGAATTTAATACAAATTAAAGCTAGTAAGCCGTGTATTGCAGTGTTTTGTGTCAGACTGCAAGCACCAGCCAAAATGGGAAGCTGCTCCAGATTTTGTAGTAGCTCATGCTAATCTCCTAAACAAGTGCTATGTTGGTTTATGTTAATCTGTATTAATAAAATTAATAAGAAATATCCAAAACCATTTGTGTATGTAATTTGTAGACCAAAGTGATTTTTTTGAATTTGGAATGGCTAATTATTTTTAGGCTCAGCTCACCGCTACCACCCCTGCACTGACTCGGTAGGGCGAAGACAAACACGCGCTGTCCTCCGAAGCGTGTGCCGTCAGCCGACTGCTTTTTTTCACAGTGCGGACTCACCATGCAGCCACCCAAGAGCTACAGCGTCGGGTGGACAACGCAGCTCTCTGGAAGCTTACAGGCAAGCCCGTAGACGCCTGGCCAGACTACATGGGTCGCTGGTGCGCGGTGAGCCAAGGACATCCTGGCCGACCTAACCCTCCCTCCCCCAGGGCGGCGCTTGGCCAATTGAGCGCTGCCCCCTGGAAGCTTCCGTCCTCGGTTGGCAAAGGAATAGCCTGGACTCAAACTCGCCACGTCCAGACTATAGGGCACATCCTGCACTCAACGTGGAGCGTCTTTACTGGATGCGCCACTCGGGAGCCCCGATATTCTTTTTTGAAGTCCAATTGTCATGGGATCACCCTGCTACAGCTCCAGCTATTTCCCGGTCGATGGGGTCATTATACAGTCTGCATGATGCAGAAAAACTGGGATTGGCTCACTTTCCTCCTGTAGACGTTACCTGTTCTGAAGTGGGCTTACTCAGCCTGTGCGTTATCAGACCCTCATCACAGCAGCTAGAGGAGCTACGCTTGGTGAATAAAAACCTTCTCTGTATCACCAAACTGAACGGACAGGCTGTCTGCAGGAATCTTGCTGCTTTGGTAGCTGCAAGAAGACAGCTTTGGCTTTCCCAGGCACGAGTGTGTGATGGGGATAGAGCACGGCTGTTAGACTCCCCTGTTAGATGAGATTCTGCAGCACTTTCACTGTGCACGGGAGTCCACAAAGGAACTGGTGCGTCTGTTTCCCAAGCGGCCACTCCAGGTGCACAAACCAGCAGCAAACTGGCGCCCAAGGCCCCAACAGCTTCAGAAAATGGCACAGACGGCTGCTACTACAGCCAGTGGGGGTTTTCATAACGCCGCCAGCCGCAGAGGCGAAGACCTCAGGCTAAGCCACAAGCCTGGCAACGGCCCTAGGGCCTTTCTGCCACAAGCCCAGGGTTCCTTTTCAGGGAACCACCTGGAGTATTGGCACCAGTGCACCATGGACATCTGCGTGTTTTCTACTGTATAGACTGGCTATTCTCTCCAATTCAAGCACGGTCTCCCAGTCTCCATTGTGTGGCCCGCAAGCTGTTGCTCTGGACACACACAGACCTCCTCTCACTGCGGGCGGTACACCTGCCCAGGGTGCAGCTCCTGAGCGGGCCAGTCTTGGAGCCTGCTCAATCGCCGTGATCTGCTCAGTCAGGCGCGGGAGACCTTATGGCATCCTGACCCATCGAGCCTACAGCTCTGGGCCTGGCCCCTGAACGGCTGCATTTAAGCTGTCTGGGTCTGTCCAGTACGGTGACACCTTGCAAAATGCCAGAGCAGCATCCACACATTCCAAGTATGGGTACAAGTGGGGTGTCTTTCAGACTTGTCCCATTGCAGTAATACTACAATTTTTGCAGGACCTATTTGACGTTAAAATGGTAGCCATTTCGGCCTGCCATGTCAAAACTGACTCGGTCTCCCCAGGAGTTCACTTCCTGGCGGGGCAATTTTAAAAGGAGCTTGGCGGCTTCGGCCGCCTCTGAAGGATAAGGGGGACAGCCGGCGGGCTGGAGATGGGTGTCAGTTCCCTAGTACACTGAACAAGTTTAAAAAAAAAAAAGACACCGAAGTATATACTGAAACTAGCACTGGAGGGGTTAAATGAAGCACTGCTCTTCTGTTGATAAAGCAAATGTATTAGCATAGCTAAAGGGAACAAAGAAGAAAAAGGGGGGGTTATGATTTAAGTCTTCAAAATCTTAAAAGGAGTCGACATAGTTAACGCTGACCAAAACCAGAAAAAGAGGACATAGTTGAAAATTAAGTGATTTAAGGCAGAGGGAAAGAGACATTTCTTTGCACAGAGAGTGGTGAGGGTGTGGAATGTGTTACCTAGTCATGTTGTTGATGCTGAATCATTGGGATCCTTTAAGACCCAACTTGATCAATTAGCTACAAGGAACCAGGTGGGCTTAGATGGGCCAAATGGCCTCCCCTCATTCATATATATTCTTATGTAATGTGTGGTGTCTCATTGTTGATTTCAGACGAGCCTAGAAGGCCAGGTCTACGAAGAGAAGGATAAAGCTCAGAGGCTTCAGATGGAGCTGGATGTCAGCGAGCAGGTCCAGAGAGACTTTGTGAAGCTCTCCCAGACTCTCCAGGTACAGCATCACCTGTCTTTATTAGTGCGGAGCGATGTGTTGCATCACAACTCTGCTACACATGTTTGTTTCTGTATATCACACTTTGCAAATGTATTCATAGTAGGGATGCACTGTTTGTGATTTTTGGGGACAATTCCGATTACTGACGTTCCATATCAACAGCGTTTCCGTTAACTGGTAAATGCCCGTCAGAGACGCTATCAAAAGCTAGTTGATGGGCAGAGACTGAAGCCGACCGTCAGTTTGACTGGCAACAAACTGTCTGTGACGGGCAGCCAGAAACATTCACTGTCACAAACAAGAGCGAATGAGTGTGCCTTTTGTGCTCCTCTTGACTACGTCCTTAAAGGCACAGGCAATTGAATGAGTGAGTTACTGTCGGCAGTTACTGTCTTAGTGCATGCTTGTTAACAAAGCAAGTCACCGATAGGCCGATTCAAGCCACGCCCCTTTCCTTTCATTCCCCTGGCTGATTCTGAATGACTGTGCCTTGTGTGTTCATTGAAAGCATAAAGCAAGTGCAGTTTTTTTTTTGTATTTTTTTTTACGTGTTCTCTAGATCTGTCAGTCTGTATGTTTGCACACCCTCCTATCTCTTCAGTACAAAATGCTTTAATTCACACTGATATTATACCTGTAGTTTTCTGTGTAAAATATTTGAATTTGAAATTATGAAGCGATTGGAAACAAATTGTTATAAACTATTTTCTTTAATTCTCTGCGTAATAAAAAAAAGGCTGCTAAATGTCGAAAAACAGTTGATTGAAGTCGGCGCATAACTCCAAACCATGTGCAGTTCAGCTGGCTCTAACACAATGCAAGGCTGTCTTTGAAGCATAGTCTTTAAGTCCACAGCGCTCCCTGCTGTTTTGTTTAATGCAGTGTTTCCCAGACTTTTTGATTGGATTGCAAACATATTAACAACCTGCCAAAGATTAGGCTAGCCACTACTGACAACTTACTAACTGTTACAAAAAAAAAAGTTGAGAGAACTTCCAAAAGAATAAAAACAATGGTGGTTTTGCAGTCCAAAAATGTTCACAAACAGTGCTTTTTAGGTTGTTTCTGGCTGATTTTTTGAAGACGAGGGTAAATATCCGATACGCTTACACGCAGTTCGTTGCCTACATGCAGCCTGTTTCTGTATTTTGTTTTTATTAGTCACAACTGAAAATGCTGCTTCACACAGAGAGGTGGTGGTGAATGGCAGTAAAATTAAAATGGCCTTACCAGCGAGTTCTGGGTATTTGCCTAAAGCAAGGAGCCAAAACTTCTTCAGAGATAAATTGTTTGTACCTTTTATTGAAAGGTCACATGACAGATCGATGAGCTGTGACTTGGGGTAGCAAAGAGAGGTTTGCTAAGGCCTCAGTAAAAGGATCAGCAACCCAGCCATACTCATCGTGTGGGTTTGTAGGAAAGTAGTCCTGAAACTTATCATAAAGGGCTTTTAAATGCTGGTCAATTATCTGTGTGGTAATGGAGACATCAAACTCCTCGTTCTTTTCAATAAATTAAGACAAGTGGGAGCATATCATAACAGCATTCTGTCATTAGTTTCTGACACAGTTGCAGCTTTACTTCGAATGCCTCAATACTGCAGTGCAGCTCAAAAATATTACCACCGTTTCCCTGCATTGCTAGATTCAGTTTGTTTAGGTGAGTGAATAAATCTGCAAGGTATGTCAGCGAAAGAAGCCAATTCTTATTATCAAAAAAATCAGCAAGGGGGTGCTTTTTTTCAGTGAGGAAGCTCAGATAGATGCTGCAGCATCTTTCCATGGGAAAATGCTGCAGCATCTATTGCGAATGTATTTCAGTGTGCATTAATAGATGCTCATCGTGTCCTAATTCACAGCACAAAGCCTTGAAGCATCGCGTATTTAAAGCACCAGTCTCAATATAGTTCACAACCTTAACTGCTGCATTTAAAGCATCATGAAGTTCGTCAGACATTTTCTACAGACCAGAGCTTCACGGTGTAGAAAGCAGCGATGCCACACAGCTTCAGGGGCACGATCTTGCACTAGTTTTACTACACCAGACCTGCTACCCGTCATCGCCGTGGCACCATCGGTGCAATCCCCACGCATTCCAAACTATGTGACTGAAAGTAGTTATACAATGCATTGAACTTTTATTGTGATGTTCTTGATGGAATTTCGTGGCACTTTAAAAGATCCACATGAATGTCACAGTCCCATGCATAGCGTACAAATAATGGAAATATTGCACACCCAGCAATATCAGTTGCCTGAGGATTTTACTCTGTCTATAAGATGGCATTCTATGTCCTGGGATAAATTATCAATCCATCTGCTAATCGTATTGTTGGACAGTGGAATTACTTTTAACTTTTCTGCACCACTGATGCCCAGGATTTCACTGCACATGTTGATTTGCTGCTGGTAATACTAGTTACTCAGCAATTGTGTGCGGTTTTTAGTTTTTTGGATATGCATTGCAACCAGGTAAGACGCACTCATCGCCTTCTCGAAGACAGTGCCTTGCTTTTTTAAGAACGTCTTGCTGTTTAGCTAATTGATCAGCTTTCTTCTGGGAAAAACTTTCCCAGTGCAATCTGGATACTGTGTCGCTTCAAGATGCCGCTTCAGTTTGGACAGCTTAATGCTTTCGTGAGCCAGTACTCACACTGAGGACACAGATCATCCTTGTTTCCAATGTAAGAAAAAACTAAGTTAATATAAGCAGGTAGGTAATTGCGAAAAAAAATTGTTTCTTTATGCTTGTGGCGGAGTGTCCCGCCCCTATTTATTATTATTTGTATTTTTGTTTGCAGCGCGGATAAAAGTGCCGCATCTTTTGTTATTGTTTTTTATATTTATAATTTAAAAACCCTGTGAGGATGCATGACTGATAAGCTACTGATTATTTACTTAGCTGACAGTCATGCATCCTTACCAAACGCGTGCAGACTGTGGCCGAGGGGTAATAAGATAATTAACAGCTAGTTAACCCCTCGGCCAGAGTATAAGAACCTGCAGCTGTCCGTGCTGCAGGGTTGGGGTGTACAGAGAGGAGGTACGGGGAGATAGAGAGGAGACAGAATATAACAATTGCTAAAACGTGCTGGATTAGCCAGCATGACACTTACTTGTTTGTCTGTTTATTCGTTTGGCCCTCGTGCCCTTTGGTTGCTGTTTTGTTGTTTGTTTAAATCTTTTATTTTTGTTTTGTTTATTAATAAAATCACCTGAATGCTGTTGCGTTCAGCTTCACCCGCCCATCCATTGTTTTGATTCAGTTACTTCCTGGTCCGTGACGTCACCACACTTCACCACTGCAAGCCAGCCTGCCACATATGGTGTCCTGCGTGGGACAAACAACGCCTCCAAGAGCCGGACCAGGACAGAAAAGTGCGTTTTTTTTGTTTGTTCGTTTTTTTCTCTTTCAAATTAAATAATGGGAAGAAGGAGGATAAAGCAGCAGCAAGTGCAGCAGCAAGTGCAACAGCACGAGGCTGGTCGCAAGTCCCGCCGAGCATCACCCAAGGATGCCTGCTTCGCACCGCCCAAGGATGCCTGCTTCGCACCGCCCAAGGATGCCTGCTTCACACCGCCCAAGGTTCCCTGCTTCGCACCGCCTGGGGCTGCCTGTTGCTCCGCATCGCCTGGGGCTGCCTGTTGCTCCGCATCGCCTGGGGCTGCCTGTTGCTCCGCATTGCCTGGAGAGCCACCAGTTACAGGGTACGAGGGAGAAGTGGAGCTCCCGCTGCCGCCTCCATGGCCAGGGGCTCCCCTCCCGAGTTCGCCTCCCGAGGGTCCGCTGCTGCTGCCGTCGCCTCCCGAGGGTCCGCTGCTGCTGCCGTCGCCTCCTGAGGGTCCGCTGCTGCTGCCGTTGCCTGCCGAAGGTCTGCAGCTGCTGCCGTCGCCTCCCTAGGGTCCTGTTTTGCCTGGGGTCGCTGCCAGTCCTGCCATGCGGCAGGAAATACTGTGGCTGGAGTCCCATGATGGGGAGCTGCCTGCCACGGAAAAGGGGGGGGAGGTCAGGAGACCAGCTCCCCCAGCCGCACTTTCGCGGCAGGAAATACTATGGCTGGAACACCATGAAGGGCAGCTGCCGGCCACGAAGAAGGGGGGGAGGTCAGGAGACCAGCTCCCCCAGCCGCACTTTCGCAGCAGGAAATACTGTGGCTGGAGCCCCATGAAGGGCAGCTGCCAGCCATGAAGAAGGGGGGGGGAGGTCAGGAGACCAGCTCCCCCCGCAGCAATTTTGCTGCAGGAGAAATGGTGGCCGGAGCCCCACGGAGGGGAGCTGCCGGCCATGAAGTAGGGGGGGCAGGTCTGGAGACCACCCCCAAAATTTTTCTGGCCAGAAGAGCCGGCCTGTGCGTGGTCCACTGGGACGCTAGAGTTGTTGGGGTGGGAGGAGGACATCTCGCCGTGGCCGCCCCCGGAGACACCTTGCTTCCCCTGTTCCTGGGCCGGGACTGCTAGCCGGGACTTTAGGGAATAAGGGGGGGGAGGTGGCCAAAAAGGCCATGTGTGCTGCGCACAAGAGGGGGCATGTGTGATCACTCTATTCTACTATCATCTCTTGCTGACCTGGGGATCTCTGGCACTGCTCTGGCCTGGTTCTCCTCCTACCTCTCCAACCGCACTTACCAGGTAACCTGGCGTGGAGCAACCTCCACACCTCACCCTCTCTTAACTGGAGTCCCCCAAGGGTCAGTCTTGGGTCCTCTCCTGTTCTCTCTCTACACCCGCTCCCTGGGCCCCCTCATCGCATCCTATGGTTTCTCATACCATTTCTATGCTGATGATGCTCAGATTTTCCTCTCCTTCCCCACCTCTGACTCCACCATCTCCTCCCGTATCTCTACCTGTCTGTCTGCTATTTCCTCCTGGATGCACTCGCATCACCTCAAACTCAACCTCTCTAAATCTGACCTCCTTTTCTTTCCCTCCTCCTCCCCCTCCTCTGATCTCTCCATCTCTGTTCCTCTGGAATCTACCACACTCTCTCCCTCTTCCTCAGCTAAGAACCTTGGAGTCACCCTGGACCCCTGCCTCTCTTATTCCCAGCACATCTCCACTCTGGCACGCACTTGCCGATTCTTCCTGAGCAACATCCGAAGAATCCGACCCTTCCTCACCAACTATGCTACCCAGCTCCTGGTCCAGGCCCTGGTACTCTCCCGCCTAGACTACTGCAACTCCCTCCTGGCTGGCCTCCCTGCGTCCGCCACCCGTCCGCTCCAGCTCATCCAGAACTCTGCTGCTCGCCTGGTGTTCTCTCTGCCTCGCTTCGCCCACGCTACTCCACTACTCCGCTCGCTCCACTGGCTCCCGATCACCGCTCGCATCCAGTTCAAGACTCTTGTACTAGCCTACAGATGCCTTGACCAGTCTGCACCCAGCTACCTCCAGACCCTCATCTCTCCCTACACCCCCACTCGACCTCTCCGCTCCGCCTGCACTAGAAGACTAGCTCTACCACCGCTACGCTCCCCTGCCTCCAAAGCCCGCTCCTTCTCCACCTTTGCTCCACAGTGGTGGAATGACCTTCCTACAGATGTCAGGACTGCCCAGTCCCTGACCACATTCCGGCGCCTCCTTAAGACTCACCTCTTCAAAGAGCACCTGTAGAACTCCTCTGTTTGTATCCTGGGACACTATCACCCTTCATGTAAATGTGCTTTATTTTGCTCTTATCAGCCCCTATATTACTGCATTTAATC
Organism: Acipenser ruthenus; assembly: GCF_902713425.1. NCBI lineage: Eukaryota > Metazoa > Chordata > Actinopteri > Acipenseriformes > Acipenseridae > Acipenser > Acipenser ruthenus. The sequence continues at coordinate 10,194,757 of NC_081214.1, read as the reverse complement.
CTGTACTTCAGAATACTGTAATCTGCCAAGTTTTTAACCTGTAGTACTTTGTATTTAATCACATCCTGATGTAACTATCACTATTTAATCATAGCCTGATGGAACTATCACTATTACCTGCTGTATTATTGAATTGTGGTTTGTCAAACTTGTACTTTACTTGAACAAAAGTTATTGTATTTCTTGCTCTTATTGTATTACTTGTATTGTAACGCTTGAAATGTTTTTGCCTACGATTGTAAGTTGCCCTGGATAAGGGCGTCTGCTAAGAAATAAATAATAATAATAATAATGTGTGGCGGAGTGTCCTGCCCCTATTTATTATTATTTGTATTTTTGTTTGCGACGCGGATAAAAGCGCTGCGTCTTTTGTTATTGTTTTTTATATTTATAATTTAAAAACCCCGTGAGGATGCATGACTGATCAGCTACTGATTATTAACTAGCTGACAGTCATGCATCCTTACCAAACGCGTGCAGACTGTGGCCGAGGGGTAATAAGATCATTAACAGCTAGTTAACCCCTCGGCCAGAGTATAAGAACCTGCAGCTGTCCGTGCTGCAGGGTTGGGGTGTACAGAGAGGAGGTACGGGGAGATAGAGAGGAGACAGAATATAACAATTGCTAAAACGTGCTGGATTAGCCAGCACGACACTTACTTGTTTGTCTGTTTATTCGTTTGGCCCTCGTGCCCTTTGGTTTCTGTTTTGTTGTTTGTTTAAATCTTTTATTTTTGTTTTGTTTATTAATAAAATCACCTGAATGCTGTTGCGTTCAGCTTCACCTGCCCATCCATTGTTTTGATTCAGTTACTTCCTGGTCCGTGACGTCACCACACTTCACCACTGCAAGCCAGCCTGCCACAATGCTGCAAGTAGGATTAGACATTTTTCATTTTGCATCCATTTTAACAACTGACTGTTTTCAAAATCACAAGTAACCGCAAAAAAGAAAATGGCCTCTTATGCTTTAATTTCAGCAGAAGACTGGTGATAAAAAAATACATTGTTTACATAATTACTGCTAATGATTTTTATGTATTTTTTGTTCACTATAATAGGGTTTGACAATTTGCTGTATCAGAATAATGAAGAAACGCCCAAATTGAATTGAACATCTTTATACAGTGTACAGTAGTTCTTTCAAGACAACTTCACATTGATCAACATTTAAACTGTATATTTAAAAGAAAACTGTAAAGAAATGAAAAAAAAGTATGCTTACATGCTGAATACAGAAAGTGCGTGCCCTTTCTCTTGAAAAACATATCCAGCGTAGATTGCTTCATATTTTTAATTCTTTTCTCAGTGCACTCTGTTTCAATTTTTTAAATTCTATGAATTCTTTTTGGGGACAGCGGGAAACCTTAATGTATTAAGCATGAGAATATAAAATTCGCTTGACTGTTTTAGAGGGTGAAGTTGGATGATATCCTTGTCACTCAAAAGCCTCTGCTTTCTGAGGCCATCAGTCTAATCCCACTGAGGGCATGTAACTTTCTTATTTCTTATTCAATTTATTATTATTATTATTATTATTATTATTATTATTATTATTATTATTATTATTATTATTTATTAATTTATTTATTAGCAGACACCCTTATCCTGGGCAACTTACAGTTGTTACAAAATATCACAATACAAAGTATCATATTACACTATCACATTACAGACATTGCACAATTCAAGGTTCTAGGTACATTAGTAATCCCATTACCTGCTGTGTCTCTCTTGCTCAGGTCCAGCTGGAGCGGATTCGACAGGCAGACTCCCTGGAGCGCATTGGAGCCATTCTCAACAACACCAACCTGACAGACATCAGCCAGCTCCCAGAGACATGATAACTCACTGTGTGTGTGTGTGTGTGTGTGTGTGTGTGTGTGTGTGTGTGTGTGTGTGCGCGTGTGCGGGCAGATTGTCCCTCCTCTCTCCTTTCCGGCTTTAAACAAACAATATTAAACCTTATTTAACAAGCTGCTGAGGAAGCATGGAGATAACTGAGATGTACATTTTCCTGGAGAGAAGAGACCTTGTACATGATTTGAAGCACAATGTAGTAAAGAGCTTTGTCAAGGAACGCTAATGAAATGGTATATAAAACAAGCCAGGCATGTAAATAGGTGATGTGTTTCTTGGCTCTTCTAATGTTTATACCTTCCAGCGTGGTCCGCCCCCCCCCCCCCCAATACTGCCGACAGTGTTTTAAAAGTAATAGTGGGTTTATTTTTATTTGTCTGCATATCCAGCAGGGGCTCCCCGGGACTTGAAGGACTTGATCAAGCCAACATGTGGTTCAAACCCAAGCCCCCTTTGCTTAATGCTCTGAAGTGAGGTGGCTGGTGGAAAACTTAATCTTTGAGGGCGATCACTAGAGGCAGTCCAAATCTGCGGGAAAATATGCAAAAAACTGCGGAAATTTGAAGTTGATATCTGAGCATCTTATGTGTTTTAGTATTTGTGTTAATATTGTCTTTAACTCCTGCTTTCTAAAGGAGATCAAACATCTGTTAATTTAACAAAACTAGAACCGAACTAAGTTATATATGTCAGGTAATTTTAGCAGTCTGTTTATGATAATTATGGTGACGATGTAGCTGCAGAATACGGTGAATCTGTGGAAGACTGAATTCCGCGGGAGCCTGAACATTCCGCGATTTCTGAGGAATTCCGTTATCTGTAGGTTTGGACTGCCTCTAGTGATTACCTTTCTCACAGCTCTGCTCCTTGAGAAATGCCCTTTGGACATTTGCATAAGGCTGATATTGGGTTGAAACTTTTATTTGAGAGAGAGGCAGAGGGTTCATTCTATTCATTATATTTAATGTGACCATTAATGCATAGTATCATTTAGAAATAAATTGTAACTTCACCGTTTGTACTGCAACTGTTAGGAATATAATGATCCTAACAGTTCAACCATATTTGGATGATAAAGATGGTAACACATTATTTTAAAGAGGCTTTAGAAAGTCCAAACCGACATTTTCTACACAAGCAGACTTGTGGCATACAAGAAACTGATCTTACTTAAAACACTCTTCTCATACTGCTGACTCATGTAACTGCAAATAGATCCTCATCTGTGATGGCTGTGCAGTATAACACAGGGAACTCAAAGCAGGTTGGTGTAAAACATCTGAGGTCTCTAAATGGACAAGATGTTTGCTGTAATAATACTGTGTGTGTGTTTGATTTCCCCTGTATTGTCAGAAAGGGTCCCTTTTCATTAGTGTCACTCAGTGCCGTGTTGCAGGAATTGCCAGTTCCAAACCACCAGCTTTCCAAAGCATATTCATATTTGTTGAAGCTGCTAATTAAGAAGACTGACTAACCTATGTGTGTCCCCTCCACTTCCAAAGCAAATAGGAACATGCTTTCACTACAGCTGCCAGGACAATTGCTGGTTTCAATCGGTACCAAGCTACCCTGAAAGAGAAGCAGCGACGGTCCTTCTATGCTGTGTTTCCACTATCCAAACCCTGAGGAGTTCTCAGTAATGACAGTACCAGTTATTAAAGGATTCTCAATGCAGCTGAACTAGCTCACATTAAAGTAGTGCTGGAACGCATATTCAATATTCAAACAAACAACTCTGCTGGCAAAAATGAGCATGTTTGGATTCGTTCATATAAGAGAATTTATAAATGCCTGTATCAACAAGATCCAAAGAAAAATGCATAAATGAGGTCTGAAATAAACAACACACTTTTTACAGCATAGAGAAGTGTTTCTCTTCTTTCTTTAATAGGTCATTTGAAGGGGTACTGGGTTTATTATACTTGAGAGATTTTTGTACTGTAATATGGTACAAATTGTACTTATATTCCAAATTGAAAGACTATTAGATTTTTTGTTTACATTTTCAAATAATATTCAAACATGAGAAAGCCATGTTTGTCCCAGCACTACACTGACATGTAGCTCACCTTCTTGAAACAAGCTTTACTTCAAAGCAGGTTCAAAAGACCGCCTGCAGTCCCTTGCTGGATATATGCTATACTATTCAGTTTAAAAAAGCCAATATAAAAAAGTAAGTCTTCAATTTTGCCTTAGTCATCAAGTCTTGAAGCATAGGTGTTAAATCTGGACGAAGAAAACAATGCAGAATCAATATGGGTAAGAATAAGGACAAAAATTTAAAGGGCATAATAATAGGGGCATGCTATAGACCGCCAAGTTCAGATGCCGAGCAAAATAATCTGTTATACAACAACATTAGAAATGTATGTAGCAAAGGAGAATTTTGTCAAGGCACTGACTAGAGGGGAGGCATGCCTTGATTTAGTCTTTTCAAATAACGAAGACAGAATAACTAAAACAGAGGTCAGGGAACCATTGGCAAACTCAGCCCACAACATGGTCTCATTTGAAGTGAATTTTACAACCCAAACAACAATGACTAAAGCTAAGGTTTACAATTTTAGAAAGGCAAACTAAGAAGGTATGAAACAAAGATTAACAGAAGTAGATTGGAGTAAAATAGAGAAGACTATTTAACAGACACCAACGAGTAATATTTGAATGTAAAATGGAACTTGATTGTAGGACACAGCAACACTGGATGGTGGAAACACAGCTTAATGGATCTTTAGAAAGGATTTTAAACACATTTCTTTTTTTAAATTCAATTCTGCTAACTTGCCTTCTGTGATTGTTTTGGTGCAGTTTATTTGGTATATTTTAATGTATTCAATGATCAACTGCCAAACGCACGGCATGTGCTGAAATCAGTTTGGTAGCTGTGTCTCTATTGACCCATAAAACATGAATAGAGGTATCAAAACAACATAGTTACTTATGTATCCTTTTTATCCTGTATCCACCAGTGGCTGAGTTGGTGTTAAACACAGGATCATTTCTGTTTCTAGTTCAGGCTGTATCTGTTATTAAACTGGACCTTCCAAAAGGGAATGTATGATATTATAAAATGAGGTTAATATCTGTTATTAAACTGGACCTTTCAGAAGGGAATGTATTATTATTATTATTATTATTATTATTTATTTCTTAGCAGACGCCCTTATCCAGGGCGACTTACAATCGTAAGCAAATACATTTCAAGTGTTACAATACAAGTAATACAATAAGAGCATGATGTTATAAAATGAGGTTAATATAATTTACTAAAGTATTGACACCAACTACGCCTGCAGGTAAACCCTGGATAAAGATGTTAAGAAATTGGGTGTAGCCGTTGCACTGTGATTCTTTTGAGTGTTGTAACAGTGAGATGGTGTTCTCAAAGCTTTGAATTGGTTAACAAGCCGTCGTCTTGATGGGGTTTCTGAATACATTCGCAAACACTTGGCAAAGACTCCCCTTGCTTCAAAGCAAGGGTACATTGTTGTTTACATACCAGTGCAGCAACAGACTTCTGTAGAGAGGAAGTTTTCTGTACAAATCTACACCTGCTTATCAGACTGACAGATAGAGGCCTGGTGAGAGACAACTCTTATATTTTGCATGCACATCGTAGTCTCAAATAGCTCTATTCTGTCTTTTAACTAAATAAAAATTCACAACAACACAAAGTTATTTACAGATTCAGCCAACTAAAATGCAGGGCTTTCTGTGAACTCGCTACATTATAAGTCAATTTTCCTATCCTTCAAAAGGTTCAGTGCCCTTTGCACTGTCCCCTTTTAACTTAACAACACCCAAGTACACTGTGAAGCTGTGCTGTCCTCCATGCTGGTGTGCAAACTGAATAGTTTCTCAGTGCTTGTGTGTAGTGTGTCCATCTCTAGGTGAAGAATGGCTGGAAGTGTAGGGTACAAATTAAGGGAGGTTATTGTAAAGTTGAATATCACATTCAAACTAATCCATGGCTCAGAGGTATAAGTAGGGCTTCTTTTTTATTAGTTTCATTTTTCAGTCTTTATTTTTAGCTATTTTTGAGTTTTATGTAGATACCCTGAATTTTTTTTCCCCCAGGGCTTTCACTTTTTATATGCTAGTGGGGTTGAGTGGGGGACGGAGGGGGGTGATGCTGGGACGCCAGAATCACCGTCGAGCCCTTTTGAGGTGTCGCGGGCTAGTCGACGAAACACTAAGGATGGAAGGTGCCCACTTGAAAACCCCAGAGATGTACCCTACTTAGCTCAATCCAGACGGTTGTCATGCTGATGCGCTGGGGAGGCCGCACTGTGGTTGATCCCCGGAGCCAGCATCGCAGCCGTTGTGTGTGCTGATGCACCAGGGAGGCAAAATAAGCTGATTCCTGGAGCCAGCATTACACTTCAGCCATTAACACCAGACAGAAGGATATCTACATCATCATATGGAAGGAAACGTAAATGGATGGAGACACATATGGATCACATTAGTTTACTGTAAAGCTATGTCTTAGTTGGTGCTTATCTTGGCGAGAGCCGAGGTCAAATCAGCATGAAGTTTTAACATCTACTCTCGTGTAATGGAAATCATTGTTTTCAGTTACTTTCCAAAATTTGTTGGTGTTTTTTTTCTGTCGCTATGTATAGTAACTTGACAGTACTGTGTCACAGGCATATTCTTCTGTGGTCTAGGCATTGTTTTACATTTCGCCACAATTTGCAATTCTGGCTTAAATCCTCCCTGTTTAATTGTAATATAGCTTTAAATCCTGCGAACAATCCTCTGTTTATAATTGTAATCTTGTTTTAAATCTTGCAAGCGGAGTCTCCAATAGAAATGTAGGAATTTGCTGCCACTCAGTAGTTGGGGTGGGTTTAAAGAATTAAGAACGAAACAGTGCTAGAAGTCAGGAAGGAGGGACATTGCCAACCTGTACTGGGAAAGGTAGGTTTATTTATTTATTTATTTATTTATTTTGGTAGTAAACTGCATTGATTACATCAATGTTTCCCAGCTTTTCCCTCAAGGTGAAAGGGCTGTTCTGTCAGGTAGCTTACACAGCAGTAGCATTAAATATAATTGACTGGAACTTTTGTTCCACAACAGTGGTCCTCAAAGTCTTTTGTCTGATCTCTGAAGTTAAGCAATGTTGGGCTTGGTTAGTACTTGGATGGGAGACTGCTTGGGAATACCAAGTGCTGTTGGTTTTACAATCTTCAAATGTACTTTTACCATTAAAAAGTGTCAAACACGACACAGGAAAAAAAATAATTTTAGCTAAAAGCGAAAGCACCCCCAGTCCACATAACATAAAGGGCCTAAAAGCAGAGCCAGCAATTGCCTACAGCCACACCAGCTTAAGTAAGGCCAATTTTGTCTGATCTCAGAAGCTAGCAACGTTGGGCTTGGTTATACTTGGATGGAAGACCACTTGGGAATACCAGGTGCTGTGTAGGCCTTATGATTTTAAAATGAGCTTTTGCCATGTTTATGAGGAAATTGAAAAGGAAACATAATATAACAATTGCTTTATTTCACTCTGCCCTGAGGTCTGTTTCATGGTATTATTTTGAATGTACAAAAGTGAGTGTGCAGATGTCTGGGAAAAAAAACAAAACACAAAATGCAAGTAAAATGAAACCAGGTTATTGACCTGGGTAATGCAGACACCCATCACAAAATCAACAGCAGTAATAATGTAATAATCCAGCAAAAAAACAGGTTATTTCAATCTGAGAAACTGACACAGAGGTGTACAGTTAGGGTTAGTTTATAGAAAGGCAGTAATGCTTTTAAATGCTCCCAGTAATACAATTGTCTTATTGTTAATTAAGTTATTGTACTCCCTAATGCTTATATATATAATATGCCAGCTTGTAATTTACCAATGTCCCTCGTGCATTTCAAGGTATTACAAATAATTAATATGTTTTAATACTCCAGTAACATTCAATATGTTAATCAGAGGTACAACTGAATACTTTTAAAATAAGATCCAATGGTTTTTTAAGGAGAATGTGACATCAACTTATTAGTACCTGTCATTTAGTTGCAGAGATCCTTAAGTAAAATTGCCCTCACAAAACACTTCTGGTTGTTGGTATTTTACCATATCAATTGGAAATAGTGTAATTTTGATATGATGCAATGCACAATGTAATGTAAGATATCTGCAACTGCATTGTTCATTGTTTTTTTTTTTTTTTTTAAATACTCCGATCTATGAAGTAATGCCTTTTCTAATGACAAAGCTAAGAAATGATGGTGCCAGCTAGGATGAAGTGGACATGTCATGATTGGGGTGGAGGGCGTAACTGAAAATGCAAAAGTTGTGTCCAACTGTAATGTAAGTTTTTGCAAAAAATTAATCCTTTAAACTGTAAATAAACTTGTGTATGCCTTTTAAATATTACATCACAAAACCACAATTACATGCATGAATACTGGGTGTTTGGAACATAACAGTACCAAAACAACACAGTGATTAATCTCAGGTCTTAAAGGAATGATCTATTTCGATAGGCTAAAATAACAATCTATTTAGCCTAGAAAGAAGAAGAATTAGAGGGAACTTGATTGAAGCCTTAAAATCTTAAAAGGAGTTGATATAGTTAACCTTAACCAATAATTTCAGTGCAGCACAGAAACCAGGACCACAAGACAGTTGGATATGGAGTGGAGAGAGACTTCTGAGAGCGCGCTGGAGACACCTAATGGGCTGTTAATGATGATGATGACTGGGGTCCTGAAAGACTCAACTTGACAAAAGTTTTGAGCTCAATTTGCTACTCTGAACCAGATGAACATGCATGGGCTGTCTGGCCTCCTCTCGTTTGTAATAGTCTGTTCTACCAGTTTCCAATGCTACTTGCATGTATGTGTTGAAATTGAGTTTACTTTACAAGCTGCAGCACTCTTCTTGTGATCCTTCAGCACCTAATCAGTTATAAGGCATTGGATCTGGAATGATATCCAAGATATCACATTATTTTTTACATACAATTACCCATTTATGCAGTTGGGTTTTTACTGGAGCAATCTAGGTAAAGTACCTTGCTCAAGGGTACAACAGCAGTGTCCCACACCTGGGATTGAACCCACGACCCTCCGGTCAAGAGTCCAGAGTCCTAACCACCACTCCACACTGCTGTAACAGCAATAGCCCCTGGTTGAATTGATTTCGATGTTTGATAGAGTATATCCACACATCCTGTGTACCGTGTCACGTTTTACTTGCAAAAGAAAAACGAAGGAAGCAAGCAAGAGTTTACAGAAAGTGCAACATTTTAAATCAGGCACACATAATCATGCGGAGATGGGAAGTAAATGGTAACGTGATAAACATTTACATGCAGACTATTCTGGATTATTTACAACACCGTAACTTTGCCGAATATAAAGCTAATGTGAGTGTTACAAAGAGATTTCTAAATACAATACTGTCTGTATTTAGGGTAGAGGAGGAATCCGATTATTCTGCCTTCTATTGCAACTGTGGTACCAATCAGTGAGCGAAAACTGCAAAGGGTACTTCAGCTGAAACCTCCCGACAGAAGGTACAGTTTCAAACAAAGTTGAAATCCCTGCTCTAGAGCATGAGCGAAATGCGTTGCAATTCATTTTGTTGCACTCCAACTGCCAATGACCGTATCCCACTACCAAAAAGCAGGATTTCGGGACCCGTATATAAACCTTCTAATTTCTGAACAATTTCCACAAGGTGTCACCTTTTTAAATTGTTTCCCCCTCGACACTGTTTGCCACTCTAGACTAGCGTCTGTGGTTTCATGATCCCAGCACGCACTCAGAGAATCAGCCTCTGATTGGATAGTTAAAGCGGCGCGAGCTCTGTATAAAGCTGTGCGCCTGGGTGCGCACTGTCTCAGTCTGCAGAGTTAGTGACGTTGGTAGGTCTGGGTCTGGGTCTGGGTCTGGGTCTGGGTCTGGAGGGGGATTTGTATTTATTATTAACCGTATTCCATTTATAATATTTGTTCGGTGTTTAAGACGCCACGCATGTTTAATTTGTTAAACTGCTTACTCTAGTTATTTTTTAAAACATTTATTTTTAACTGAAGCCTCCGCATTAAGCTAGAAAAGCAACATTAATAACGTTTAAAACTGCAGTGTGTTATTTATTGGTTATTAAATATGTACTATGTTACGTCTCTACTAGCCAAACGAAACTAGCGCAGACCACGTGGCCTACATGGTATTTTCTCCGCTGTATCTTGTGTAAGACGTATGTTTCTAGTTAGAAGCTTTGCGTTTGCACTGATTTAAGTCTGTATTGTACTAAATGCATTTGTGTATAGGCTATGTGGTTCTAAAACTTATGTTTGAGTGGTTTCGTTATTCTCGGGCTGGATGTTGCCCAAGGTAAAGCGGTCCAAGATTATTACAAATAGTCTTCAAAACTAGTTTATTGGCGGTACTATAAACTAGGCTATCGTATCGATTGTGCTGGGGGGCTTTTAAGAACGCATGTTGGATTCAGCAGTTGCAAAACGGGAAGTGTCTTTATATATATATATATATATATATATATATATATATATATATATATATATATATATATATATATATATATATATATATATATAATAATGAACGCAAAGCAGACTTCGGGCCGCCTTTTCGTGTCACACACTGCTGATTTGATTATATAGCAGGTATCCTAGGAATCCGTTTGCTGCAGAATAACCAGGAAAAAAGCGGACTTGTTTTGTTTGGCGAGGGGCATATATAAACCTTAACACAGGCAACTTAGCTTTAAATTGAAACATACCTGTCTAAACTGCTTCCAGTAGTCAAATAGTGTTGACGTCAGTATCCAGTGCTGTTGATGCCGAAAACTTACAATCGCTCCTAAAGATCAAATCAACGAGTTTGGCAAGGACGAATTTCACGTCGACGGTAATGTGCTGTTGTCTTGCAGTATTTAGATTAGGGCGCTTCTTTAATTAACGTTTTGTTAGTGAGGGTTTTGCATAGCCATATGTTCGGTAGTCTTCCAAGAGAAGGTCATGCTAAGGTTCAGTCTTTACAGGTAATGGCTAGGGACTAAAATAATGAGTAAACAATAGAATACAAATCAAGGATTACTGTATGTCCCGGTAGCTCAATTGAGTGCAGGCTATCGTTCCATTTAATAAGACACATTTTTTAGACCTGCTTCACGCAAAGGCGCCTTTAAACCGCAAATGTGAGCAGGGTTGCAGGCCGAAATAGGAGGTGGCCCTGGGCCAGTACAGTACTGTAAACAGGGTCTAATACCCAGAGTAACAACCGCTGAAGATGTGCGCGAGTTTGTGTTGGGTACCTTGTGTTTCATTGTCATCCAGTACCAAAGCCATGTTTATTTTTAAAAGGGAACTATCTTATGCAGTAGATATGCTCACAATGTGGCAAGACGAAATGCAGGTTTGCTTCCATCACTACAGAATGGAGTTGAAGTGGTGACAATGATGCCTACAACAGGTGGTCCGGAGGCCATGGTTAAAACTGTCACCGCCCAGGATCAAAGACTAAATCCATGCAAACCCTGTAAGGTGTGCTTCCGAGCAGGCTGAGCTCTTAACTTGCTTCAGGCAAGTGGTTGCACAGAAATTCTCCATGCAACCTAGGATATCATTCTGCCATTGCATAGCAGTTTGGCCATTTTCACTTTAAGCTGTGTAGGTCACTTCTAATGAAGGCTCGCAGGCGGAAAATGAGACCTGTCTGTATGGTGCATTGCTCTGGGCAGTATCTAATCGTTGACTTCTCTTCTGCTTCCTGCAGGAGATGATTATCTGCAGGGACTCGCTTGGCTCGTCTGTCATGAAGCAGACTGTTCTCAATGGATTTCAATTAGAAGGCTGAAGCGCAGCTTGCTGGTAGGTACCAAGACCTTCCCTTAGACCTTCAGGCCTTGCTGATCTCTGACCAAGATACCATCTGTTCAGAGCCAATGACTGTGCTAATGTCTGTAACGCACAACACTCCAGTCTGCTCAGATATAGTGGGCAAAGGGCAGTGCTGTGCTGAGAGTAAACCCTCCTCTTGCAACCCATTGCTGTGTTCTCCCAACAGCTGTGATACTTATGAGAAGGGACAGTATGGAAACCTGTACCAGACAGAGCTGCTACTTGTCAGTCCAGCATAAGAGATTCATTCCAAGGTGCAACCCTAAATGTGGGTCACAAATCCCATCCAGTCCTGGCTGTGTTTGGTAACTTTTCCAGGGCAATTTTACATTCTGGAATCGGTGTGACTTAACTCTGCTCTGGACTTGCTGAGTTATGAATTGAGTGTTTTGTAGGTTTTGTGCTTTGAAGTTAATTGTTTGTCCTGTGTTTTAGGGTGACTACAGCGACTTCTATTGCAGCCTCAGTCCCAGGTATGGTAAACTCTTGGATTGCTTATATTACTATTTACATGGGGGGGGATTGTCTAAACTGCTGCAGGCTCTCTGAAGGATCTTCTAAGCACATGGGTCTTAAGACCTGCCCTTCTCCTAAGAGAATGCATGCATTTGAGTGGAAAGTGCTAGTTTGCTCTGCTAACTGGGTATTTGTATCAGTGCTGTTATGATGAATGGCAAACTGTTCAACTGCTCTGACAGTGAATGATGACTTGTGCCTTTCTGAACACGTGTCCCTCTGACCTCTCGGCCAGCCTGGGAGAGCCCAGCGTGTAGCATACTTGCACGCTGTGGTAACACCCGTCTAACCTCGAGCATTAATCCTGCCATTCACAAGTGCAGCTATTGATGTACAGTGCAGTTTACAACATGTGCAGGGTACAGATTCTTGTTTTTATATAGAATTGAAAACGCAACAGTACTGTCCATTTTAAAATTAATGCTGCTTTTAAATGTTAGGTGCCTTGAATTGGTTTCAATTCAACAATCCTAACTCTTAATTCAAATTGTATAATGTAAATGATAGTCTGTTGGAAAATGTAAATGTTTCAGCCTTCATTTGATTGATCACATGTACTGATGGATTCAAACAAGTGAATTGGAATTTAAACTGTCCTTGTATCTCAGCTCAAGCTGGCAGCCATGGACCCAGCTGACCTGTGGACCTTGGGAGCGCTCGGACTGGCTGGTCTGAAGGGTACGTTCTGGGACTCCTGCTGCAGAGCAGCTTGAGCCAGTCCTGTTTGTACCGTGAGCTCTCCAGATGCATGGTGTATGACTCTGCCCGAGATGGGGAGGGAGGCGTGTGTTTCCGAGGTCTATCCCGACGGACCCTCTCCCATAGGGTCCAGTTGTTGGAAATGCCTCGCAGATCAAACCGGACTAGTTCAGTTAAGACCTGTGAGATAAAACTGCAGAACATGCCTGTGGGGACTGGCTGTGGTGCTCAGGGCTAGGATCAGGCTACCCTGAACCATAAAGTAAGATTTGTTCTGAAAGTCACTTCTGGATAGTGGTTTGTTTTAGTAGTTGAACTGCACAATCTTTGAATTACTCGATATTGTGTGGCAGCAGCAGGGGAGCCACTTTTCTGTGAACTGGTGTTGTGTGTCAGTGTTGCTCTCGGTTAGATAATTGTAAGCAATGTTGAATTAACAGATGTCCTGAAATGGCTTCAAGCATGTGTTGGCATCTAGCTGCATCAGTCAACTGTAGCTGCCAGTGTCATTTTAAACAAGGCAAATAGCCTGATGGCCCAGTCGCTTGGCCAGTCTGTGTCCTGCCTTTCTGCTTGTATTGTCTCCATGCTCACAAGCTGCTTTTCTTTCCAGGTGCAGTAGCAAGCAACTACCTGTAGATGGCACCAAAACATTGTATCTGAGCCAGCAGAGGTGAGTACTGCAGGTCACGACTAGTGCACTCAAATCCCATTGCAATACTGATAACCTACCCTGACTTGTGTTCACTGGGGCTGTTAGGAAGGGCAGGCTGCACTGTATGGTATCTGCACCCAGCGGCTCCTCCTGCTGGGCTGTTCATTAAACAGTGCTACAATAACTCGGCATCTGGCATCGTTGGTTTCCATGTTGTCCTGTGCCTGGAAGCCTGGTATTTCTGCTGAAACACTTTCCACTCCTTAACCCCTTGAGATAGTGGCTGCATCGCTGGAGCACAACCATATTCTGGTTCTCTAGTGCATGGGTTCAGAAACCTAATTTGCTTGAGGTCCCCCATGACATTGGGCACTGAAGTTAAGTTAACTTTGTTTGTCTTGTGTTTTTAGGGTGACCTGTGTAGGGTTTTGTGCATTGACGTAAAGGAAATGGCCTGATGGCCCAATCGCTTGGCCAGTCTTAGCGTTGCCTCCCTTTCTGCTTGTGTTGTCTCCATGCTCACAAGCTGCTTTTCTTTCCAGGTGCAGTAGCAAGCAACTACCTGTAGATGGCACCAAAACGTTGTGTATTTGATCAAGCAGAGGTGAGTACTGCAGATCACGACTAGCTGTACTAGTGCACTCCAATCCCGTTGCAATACTGATAACTTAGCCTGACTCTTGTGTTCGCTGGGGCGGTTAGGAAGGGCAGGCTGCACTGTATGGTATCTGCACCCAGCGGCTCCTCCTGCTGGGCTGTTCATTAAACAGTGCTACAAGAACTCGGCATCTGGCATCGTTGGTTTCCATGTTGTCCTGTGCCTGGAAGCCTGGTATTTCTGCTGAAACACTTTCCACTCCTTAACCCCTTGAGATAGTGGCTGCATCGCTGGAGCACAACCATATTCTGGTTCTCTAGCTCAGGGGTTCCCAATCCTCTTTTGCTTGAGGCCACCATGACACTAGGCGTCCTGACCGGAGGACCTCCACCTGAAATTGATAACTTTTAGTGAGAGGTTGTTAGTTTGCACTGGTATAAGTACTACTACTTTCAGTATTATATTGAGTCCCTTCTCAGACATTTGAGAAACCACTCCATATTTATTGCTCTGTTGTACACTGTCTGACCTGAAAATGCGACATAAACTGCCTGTAAAGATTGTGCATTAATAGAATTGCCTATTCTCCTTACAATCTCCTTGTGTAATTGTACATGGCGGCAGCATTCTTATAAATGAATTTTGTTCTGCAACTGGAGGAACATCTGCTTTCTCAGTTTCGTTTGGGAGCATTTGCAGTCTGCTGCGGCCCCAGTTTGAGGACCCTGCTCTAGGTCATGTTTGATAATGGATATCGTGGAAGAGTACTCTTTGTGGGCAGTAGTTTTACAAAACTGCTAGTTTCAATACATGTCCAATTTAAATTAAATTGCTTCAGAGTTTAGCTGTAGTTTTGTATTTATCAGGATTGGGCCAAATTGGCTGTGTTTTTAAAGTGTTTGATTAAATAATTGTTGGGAATGCATGAAGTGATGAGCCCTTGTATTGTAACTAATACATTTTTTTTTTCTGAATTCTTGACGCCTGCCTTGCAGAACAGTGTTACCGTGCAAGAAGTGCCAATGAGGAGGCACTGACGCCAAAAACCGGTAAGAGTTCTTGGTTTGGCAGCACTGCTTCTTGGCTGGAGCTACTGTATGCAGGGGCTGTTTTCTCCTGCTGTGGACTTGTAAATCACTGCTGGATTCCCCATTACAGGACTTGATAGTTGGCAGCCATGATAGTTTTAATATGATTGGTCAAATTACCAAGGCGTCTAGGATGTGTGGTTTCTAGCCTGCTGTGGACCTGACCAGAAAGTAACCCTCATTCCAGCCAGTTCCCATTGGAGTTTATCTAGTGGGGTCTACTGGGAACAACCATTCACTCCACAGACACATTGTACAAGGCATGCTCTACCGGTTACGTGTTAAGACTCCTATCTAAATATTGTCTAGCTGCTCAGCAGAATTGCTGCACATTTGAGTTTTCAGTGTATTGCTGGAGTCTGCTGTGCTCAACAATACTTTTATCTTGTCTAATTTAAGGAGCCTGTAGTGGATACCCTTTAACGCTGGAGTGGATGTTTCACTGGAAGTGGGACTTCCCAGCAGGTAAGGGGTTTCTGTGGTTCATGTTGAGGGTCATTTTCAAAGAGGATCAGTCGGGCTTCCTCCTGGCGACCCTTACGCAATGACCCCAGAGTACTGCCCTCTGGAGGAAGACTTCACTCTGCATGAGTGGGAGCTGTGGTCTCTTCCTCAGGCAACATCTCCTTGTAATACATGAGCTTAATGTTACACAGCTGAGATTGAAGGCTGTGATTTCAGATCTCTGCATTCAGTATTGCTGCGCACGCTTCTTAGTGAATGTCCTAATCGATTTGAAATGTGTTTTTTGCAGGTTGGGATTTGGTATCCTGAAGGAGCCTGTGTCATCCAGTGGTTAAAGAAAAGGGCTTGTAACCAGGAGGTCCCTGGTTCAAATCCCACCTCAGCCACAGACTCATTGTGTGACCCTGAGCAAGTCACTTAACCTCCTTGTGCGCAGTCTTTTCGGGCGAGACGTAATTGTAAGTGGCTCTGCAGCTGATGCATAGTTCACAGACCCTAGTCTCTGTAAGTCTCCTTGGATAAATGCATCTGCTAAATAAACAAATAATAATAAAAGGAACATCTGTCCTTGCCATGGAAATGCTGGGGTCATGTTACAAGTCAAACTGGTGTTTCTTGGACTTTATAGTTTCCAGTATGTAAGTCTGACATCAGGCTTTCCATGCTGTCATTCACTTGTAATGACCCATTCCCATGTAAACTTCTTTGTAAAATAGTCCTGTTTACTGTGGTTTGTACTATTGAGCTTGCCTTTCTCAACTGAAATGGTTTCCTGATTTGCCTTTTTTTTTTTTTTTTTTTTTTTTTTTTTTTCTTCTTTGGGGGGTAATTTAATTTTGCTTCAACCTTGGTGCAGTGGGCCATTTATTAGTCTCTTTTTATTTTAGTGGACAAATGCACTGGTTTGCATAACACATTTAACATTATTAGATCGTGTTTTATTTGTTAACGGCAATATCAAGTTTGACAAATTGTTCCTTTACTGTTCCAATGGCTTCACTTCCACTGCTTTTAATGTAGCTGCTTTTGCTTTCTTTGCCTTGTCAATCAGCAGCAGCTCTTCAATGTGTTTGAACCCCAGTCGATGGGCATCAGCGATGGGTGTGTTGTTGTAGCAGTCTCGTAGCTAAGGGAAATGCAAAATTGGCACGTGTCAATAACACTAGTTTCCATAAAGTGAACT
Source organism: Acipenser ruthenus (assembly GCF_902713425.1). Lineage (NCBI taxonomy): Eukaryota > Metazoa > Chordata > Actinopteri > Acipenseriformes > Acipenseridae > Acipenser > Acipenser ruthenus. The sequence continues at coordinate 10,177,806 of NC_081214.1, read as the reverse complement.
AATGTCCTATTGCAGAAATCTACAGAGTGGTATACTGGTGAAGATAATACACAGTAAGAGCAGGTTAATTCAGTATGGCTGGTGCCTAATGTAAAGGGAATGTCATCAGAATAAATGATTTGTGAACATGAAGTTTATAGATTAAAAAAAAAAAAAAAAGTCATGGTCAAAAAGCATAGATTACAACTGTCCAGTTTCAACTTGGTGGCAGTGTGTGTAGTGCCATTACCTGTAATGGGAAAGAATCCATCTAGCTTTTCCGCAAATGCTTTAAAATAAATACTTGTTTGTGAAGTTTTAGAGTGAACGGAAGATTTGAGGCATTATCTGCAACCACTTAGAACTCTGAGGAGGGACTAGAAAATGAACTCCTAGCCCCTGCCCCTCTATACTTGTACCTGAGGATCTGACCCATTGTTCAAGCAGAATAGAACCATTTCAGGCTGGTTGGTGCAGACAGCCTGGAAGTGGAACACAAAGATTATTTGAACTACTTCAACAAGCAGATTTACTCCATTCAGTACTGAACTGCTCTAGTTGTATCTTTAAACAACTTCAGGGTTCAGCATTATGAAATGTGATGAATATAAAAAAATGGTACTGAACATAGCACTTGCATAAAAATTAAAAGATACACAGTAGGAAAAATGATGAGGAATTGATATACAGTGGGGGGTGGGAATGAATGTGTCAATAGCCAAGTTCTGCAAATATACACCATTGCAGTTGTACTGAAGGTGAATCAATTTTCATTGTTAATATATACTTTTTGAATGACACTTAAGGCTAAATACCTATCATAGCAGAGGCTTGACTTGTCACATCACAAAACTAGCACCCTAAAAGAAAAGCCATGAAAACAACAGCTCCCACAATCCCCCCTGTTCCCAAAGAGTCGCCCGTCTCGACAGACCACATGAAGAGGAGTCCTGTTGTTACGATCAGCAAAGTTGAAGTGCACCCCAGCTGCCTTCCAGATCTCCATTTGTTTCATATCGCTCAAGTAGGCAAGACTGGGGAGAAAGAGAAAATGTCTTCAGCACAAGAACAGGACCTTGTGGTAATGTTGCTAGTGCTAATAAGAGTAAAGTTTTTTTGTTTTTTTTTAAAGCCTTGGTTATTAGCACTGATGTTAATCATGTCAGTGACATTAATCTGCAGACAGACAGTTTGAGGCAAAAATAACCCCACGCATTCTGATACTCTCAGTAGCTCCTACGCTACTGGGTTTCAACCCTATTTTTAAAGCTACCCCTTCTACCTGGAGGTTTCAGCTCCCGTGCCCCTATACAATCTTTTTTATAAATAATCAAAATTAGAAAATGATTCAGTATCATCAGCTTCCAGCTATAATGGGCATTCATACACAGTGGACGTCACCACATTACCTATCAATCAAATTTAAAATCAATCCGAGCAAGTACTGGGGAACTCAATAAGCAGAGCGCTCTCGTTACATTAGCAGGCAAGAAATCGCTGTGTATTAAAACAGTTGCTTTGAACACTGACACTTTTTGGTTTACTATTTTGAGGCGCGAGTCATATTTATCAAGTTATAAATAGTCCCTGCTTCCTTTTCTAATACAATCATCACTTAAAAAAAAATACCATAATCAGTTTTAAAAAGCCAAAATGACAACAAAAATATTACTTATCACCAGGCACCCTAGGAATCCGTTTGCTGTGGAATAACGCAGAAAAACACACCTCGTCAAAAAGGATATTGCAGCTCTAGAAAGAGTGCAAAGAACAGCGACCAGAATTATCCTGGGTTTAAAAGGCATGTCGTATGGAGACAGGCTAAAAGAATTGAATCTATTCAGTCTTGAACAAAGAAGACTATGCAGTGATCTGATTCAAGCATTCAAAATTTGAAAAGGTATTGACAATGTCGACCCAGGGGACATTTTCGACCTGAAAAAAGAAACAAGGACCAGGGGTCACAAATGGAGATTAGATAAAGGGGCATTCAGAACAGAAAATAGGAGGCACTTTTTTACACAGAATTGTGAGGGTCTGGAACCAACTGCCCAGTAATGTTGTAGAAGCTGACACCCTGGGATCCTTCAAGAAGTTGCTTGATGAGATTCTGGGATCAATAAGCTACTAACAACCAAACGAGCAAGATGGGCCAAATGGCCTCCTCTCGTTTGTAAACTTTCTTATGTTCTAGATTTTCTATGTTGTCAGAGAATTTTTAGTTTTACACTTGAGGCTTTTTTGTTTGTTTGATAACCAAATCAATAGACTTATTATCAACAAAACAGGCAATTTTGCTTGAAATGTATGTAAACATACGTGTTCAATAAAACTGCTTCTGGTGTACAGAGGTCAAGGTTGAACGAGGGAGGTGCACTGTAACATTCATGCTGAAACGCAGCTGCAGTTTACTTCAGTATCCAGTACTTTGTTACTACTCAACAAGCTGTTTAAAGATGCTGAAAACGATAAAAAAAAATCCCCCCTAAAGATTGTTGATGAGTTTGGCAATAGCCATCCAGGTGAAAAAGACTAACTCGAGATAAATGAATATAAATACTATTGTTTTGTTTTTATTATTACTACACAGAAGTATAATGTTCAAAGTAAAATAGTAAGTTTGTTTATATTATTGATTGACGGCACTGGTGAGCGCGTATCATCCTTAGAATTTTTTTATCTAAGAATTTCGTTTTTTTTTTAATTGTGGAAAACTAGGATCTCTGCTTATCACACGTGTTGGTCATACAAATCCATATTTGAAAAAATAAATTTGCCGCCACCGCATGGAATTGCATGGTCGGCCATTTTGAACCTCCAGCGAGGCAGCTCTGACGCATTCATCGTTCAATAGGAAAGCCACGTAACGCCCTGAGGGCAAGGGGTATGCGCTTCTTTACTGTGACGTCACTGAACCGGTGACCTCCAGGCTACTCCACGCGGAGTGCCTTTACTGGATGTGCCACTCAGGAGCCCCCTGCTTTTACTTTAATTTTGATTTAAAACAAATACATTTAGTTGGTTGGACAAAAAAGCAAATTGCTGCAGCAAAAAGTAACCTACCGGTTATCCCTCAATGGGACTCACCTGCACATCTCTCTCCCCAGCTCATCACCAGCGGTCTCCAGATGAGCTCCCGCACTGACTAGGTGTTCCACCAGCTCTAAACTCCTGTGGAGAAGAATCACACGCAGAACAAGAGCTCCCACAATATACAGACATGAAAAAAGACACATACATATCGAAATGACGGTGGATCCAAATACTCCTGTCAACTGATTTTTTTTTTAACTATTACAGCTAACACAATATTTCATAACTCTTGCCTGTATTGCACTTCCATGAGCTAAATAGGGCTCAAATGTGCAATTTTGAAAGAAACATGTGTTATAGCTCATGTGTATTTGAATTTGTAAACATATCTGGTGCTACTGCAGGATAAAGGAAACTCTTAGTCTCTATGCCTCAGTCTTGGATTATGTGTTATGCACTTACTCTTCCTGGGTCACCTCAGCATGTCTTCTGGGTCATGTTACTGGCTGATAAGGAGAGCAGCTGGTTTGTTAATGACAGGAAAGAAGCTGTTGAAAGGGTAGGGACAGTTGCACCCTCCAGGTGACCAAGAAAGTGCGACACTATCTGAAGCATGGCTTGCATGTGTTTCCAAAAAAAAAATCTGGGGTTTATACTTTTACGGACATAAATACTGTGAACAAATTATGCAAATTCAGAGGGTATAGTTACTTTAAAGGGGAAGTGATATTTGCACCAATGTTGTTTTTTTGTACCGCCTCCTTACTTGCAGCGAACGGCATCTCGGAGGACAGGGTCTTTGAATTTGTCTCTGCTGTTGACATCGGCGCCCTTCTTCAGCAGGAACTTCACTGTGTCTAGGTCCCCCTCCCCCGCTGCCAAGTGGAGGGGTGTTCTCCCATTGTTAGCAGTCATCATGGCATTAGCGCCCTGTGCCAGAAGACAACATCGCCTTTGCATTTCACCTCTACAAGATGTACTATCCCACAATGTGGGTGTTTGTTTAAAGATACACCAGGGCATGCACATACATAAGGTCAAGACAGGTCAAGACAGCCAAAGGATTAGTTACTTCATTACTTCAGTTGGAAATTGTGTAGCATCTGCAGTTAACAAAAGCACCTGTGTGAAAACAACTTTTCTGTAAGCGTCAACCTGAGCTGAACTGTAAAATGTTATCATCTGTTATCTCTTTTGTTGTTACGTTTGGATATATAATCATTATTATTGGCAAAAGTCATATAAAACTTAGACTTAGATCAGTGAGAAGGAGACACTTCATACCGAGTGGTGAGGGTATGGTATGGGTTATCATGTTGTTGATGCTGTATCTGTTTTGAGATCAATCAGCTACTATAACTGGACGAGCACAGATGGGCCAAAATGGCTTCCTCTCGTTCGTAACTGTCCTTATGATCTTATATATTACTTCTGTAAGAAAGCAGCCAGTGATATGTAAAAGATTACACTTTGGAGACGGTAATTAGTAATCAGTATTACTAACATCCCTGGTCTCAGTGTTCACTCACCTGCTGCAGGTGTCCCTCCAGGGCCACAATGTCCCCCTGCAGGGCTGCAGTGCACATGAGCAGAGGGAACAGGGAAAGCTGGGTGACCTTCATCTCCTAAACAAACAGCACACATTATATATCTATATAAAGATCAGGAGAAAAATGACTTCACCAATTTCTACTTGACATTTGATGTTTTTATTTTGTGTTTTATTTTACTTTTATTATTTTATTGTTCTGTCTGGTTTTACAGAGCTTTTTACTTTTTTCTTTATTGTGAAGTGCTTTGAGATGGCTTTGCTATGAATGCCAGTATATAAAAATAATTTTATTGATAGATTGATTCACCTCAAAAAATGCTTCCTGCAGCTGAAATGTGTATTAAAAAGAATTGGAACAGTATAATAGCTTCTGCATATTTTATTTTGAGGAAATTCTGTGCATTGTTTTCAAAACTGTTTTCTAGACCCAGTAAAAATGTCAAATTGAAATAATCAGACAATATTTCATATTATTACGTATTTCATAGTATTACGTCAAAATCAGATCAAAGTATCTGCAGTCAGTTATGCAGCCATAATTTTCTGTGTTAAATTGAATAGAACACCTAGTCCCATATACACTGGCACCAGCCTTGAAACAGAATGACTAGGAGTGGAACATTTATTTCCCCTTTTATCCCCACCCCTTACTCACTGCACTGCCATGAATACCACATTGCATTTTATACCAGTCACCATTGCTGAAACATGTTTTGGGTAAAATGATGAACACTTGTTCTACACAGTCATTTTGCATTGGCAGTTGTAATATCTTGCATATATTTCAAGAGGAGATGATGAGCTATTCAGGGATACCAAGATAGGTAGTAAGTAAGGGTCTGAGTGGAAGAAAAGAGGCAACAGAACAATATTCCACCCTCAGGCAGGCACGCTATTTCAAGGCTGGTAACACCATCGTTTTGACTGCCAGTGTGCAGTGTGGATCTGTGACTGGTCAGTGTGGAGGCCCTGAGAGGAGCATGGAGTGGAGTGCTGCACAGTGCTTACAATTAAGACTCAGGCAGGTGTGACACAGGAAATGAACACCTTGTGTCAGATCAGGAAGAGTTTGCTGGGTCAAAGTGAAAATAGAAAAATAACACAGCAAAACAATACTAATAATGTTGTTAATATGCCAATGAGGTAAGATAATGGAAGGCTTGAAATATATAGCCCTGAAGTGGCAAAGTTACAGAATACAGTATAGAAAAGTCTAACTAGTATAAAATAAGAGAGCTTAACAGAAACTCACGAATTATTGTAATGCAGGTTATATTTCGTAATGAAGGAATAATGTTAAATCCAGTGGTGACCGTCAATGTATCTAAACTAATGTATCGGCTACGTTACGTGCTGGTTTTAGACATCACGGGTTACAGGTACCTTTTGTTTTTCTCCGATTCCTATCCATCCTAATCGAATAGCCGAGGCCACAGCAGACCAAAACCGGTAGTTCCCCTTTTGTATGTTTTTTGACTGTTGACCTCCCATCGCACTGCTAATGGCTGGCAGAAAGAAGAAATCATTCCTTCGTTATTTTAACGGCTATGCCTACGTAAAGTGGGCAGTGATCACGAGGACATCTGTCACTACACCGTCCAACCTCTCATCCAGTCCAACGATCTTATTAAATAAAACATTTTAAAAAATAAATACATTGAAAACCGATCTTACCCGTCTTGGTTGGCATATACTCTGCCTGAGGGTACAGTAGGTGTCGCAGTGATAGTAAGTAACAGATACTCGTGCGAGCTATGAATGAAACAAAACCTATATAAGTCAACAGTATTAGCAGCGCAAATGAAGTGAAACTCAGCGCGTTGGCTTATATGTGGCATCAACCTATCCCTTCTCTATGGCTAATAAAATAACCGTCATTACTAATTTATTTGAAAGTACACAAGAAAGATACAATTTTCATACCTTATGGTACGAGTTCAGAAAATCACACTTCACAAAGACCAAGAAAACAATGCTGTACCACAAAGCCCATTTTTGTTATGTAGCTTTTCCAAGCTGATTAAAAAATATTACCTGTAACACATCAATATAATGCGTATTTGTGTTACTGTTAGTACTCCTGACTCAGGGAAAGCACACAGTATGGTACTGTACTGTACTACTCGTGTGTACGAAACTTCGCTTTGCAAGCAATGGTAGCGCAAAGGACAGAACCTGGCCACGACAGATAGCAAAAAGTGCTATGTGTGCAAAACTTAGCAATGAGATAGCTGAATGTACTGGCGATTAAAATTGTCAAATTCTGCAATCCAAGTCAGGCTTACAACACATGCATTAAAGCGTTTCCTGTCTTATCTGCAGTGCAGATCACACTATATGTGTGCGGATTAAAACAGTGCTTTTTCAGTTCCGTTATTTTCTTCTTGTGCTTCAGTGTAAAGCTGTATCTGTGTAGCTCTGTGTTTGTTTGTCGGTATGGGATGGGAGTGGAAATGTGATCCTGACCTTGACCTTGCTGGAACCAATAATTTTGGAGCTTCACTAAAATAAACGAGTACCCTTTGGTAATTAATCGAGACTGCCGGTGTTTTCAGTGTTGCAATATAAAACAAAACAAACGGGGTATGAGGCGTATGTTACGAAGGAACCTTACTCGTTCTCCCTACTTTACTGCGTATGCTCGTAATTGCGTGCGCAGTCTTTACACTGTAGACTGGATTGCAGTCGCTGTGTTAATTCAAACGCGTTCCGAACATTCTGTAGAAAACGACGTTTTTTTGAAGGATTCATTTTAAGAAACAATTTTGCCGTGTGTGCTTGTCTGCACATTGTCGCGTTCATTGGCTAGTATTGCATAATATAGCCTGCTTTTTATGCTGAAATGCCTTTTAAGTGGCCCATTAACCCAGCGAAGAAAGCGCGACAGAGAAAAAAGATCCGAGAAGACAGCCTCCGGTTTTGGGGCGCGGTGGCCTCATCGGTTCGCCTGGGGTGGTTGGGGTGGTTAGTCCTCATAGAAATAAGGTACAGTCAACCCTCGAGGTATGACACAGGCCCGGTTTTTGGGATGGAACCGCATAACAGTCTCGCGTTTTGATTGGTCCATGTCTGTCACATGAATACGTCGTCACACGAGTGGAAAAGCGTGCAGGCATTTTTAACATGATCAGATAGAGAGAGTGATCTGCTTTCCACAACCTTACCATTAAAATATAATGTGGTATTACACTGTACTGATATTACAAACTATGAGGAATTACTTTATATAAATTATCATGTTATGCACGAATGTAAGAATTGGCTTTCTGTGGTGGTGTACTTTTTTCTTTCAAGTAGCATATATCTAGAATCGTTTTTTGCGATATATTTTAATATAAAACATATACGCTATTGCAGTTTTCTTACAGGATACATTAGTTTATCTCTAATGTAATCACAGTTTTACATATAGACTGCCCCTGTTTTCATTTACGTCGCAAATTCTGGGCCGCTTTACTTTTCGGATAATGTCCCAAATTCTGGGCCGATTTGGTTTGCAGATAACATCCCAAATTCTGGGCCGCTTTGGTTTTTAGATAACGTCCCAAATTCTGGGCCGCTTTGGTTTTTAGATAACGTCCCAAATTCTGGGCCGCTTTGGTTTTTAGATAACGTCCCAAATTCTGGGTCGCTTTGGTTTTTAGATAACGTCCCAAATTCTGGGCCGCTTTGATAACATCCCAATTTCTGGGCTGCTCTGGTTTTCAGATAACGTTCCGAATTCTGCATTTTCAAATTCAGGCCAGTTTTTGAGATATTCTGCTTAGCTGACAGCCGAGTTTCTAAGTCATGCATGCACAGTTTACCATAAACTGGACCGTTAATTCATTCAAGAGTACATGAATCAAAGTTAATGTATTTTTTACTCTCCTCAGAAAACATTTAGGAACATGGTATACCAAAAAAAAAAAAAAGGTCATCTCATTTGTAATGTCCATCAATATATAGTGAGGCATAGGGGTTTATCAGAATTTCTGGGTTTAAGAGACCAGTGCCCTTCAACAACTTCAAATAAATCCTATTGTATTGTATTAGTCAGCATTTCCCTTATCTATTCCTGATCATTTATACTGTAGGTCAGGGGTTTTCAACCTTTTTTTGAAACTGTACCCCTTCTATCTGGAGGTTTCAGCTCGAGTACCCCTTTACAATTTTCGCTCAACTGAACGGTACCTCAGTTACAATAAAATGGAGAATAATCTGATGACCCCCCCCCCCCCCCCCCCCGTTTATTTAATAAATCTGGGTGACAAACTGCTGGTTTAGGACAGAACAGTAAGCTTAATTCTTAAAACTTTTAACTACAAGTATTTGGATGCACAGAATTAAAAAGACAAGTATTGGGTTAGGAGCACACCTATTTTTTTGTAACTTTGACGGCCTTTTGTAAAAGTTTGAAGGCCTTTTGATACCCATCATACACTGCAATACCCAGCAAAGTTATACACTGATATTCTGATAGCACAGCAATTCAAATGAAGTTTGTAATTGGTTGTGTTCCTCAAATACACAATAAAAAGTGATATTTATAGGGTATACAGTTATACAGCGATACAGTGGTTTCGGACATCTAAGAACAGGTACTGCGAGCATCTGGATTCATACTCAGAGGTACTCTGTAGCCTCCTGGGACATTCACAGCTTGTTTGACACCCTCTTGTAGTTGCCTGTTTCTGCATATAAAGCAAAATGCTGTTTGTCAATCTCTCTTTTTTCTTATAAATCAGTCTTTGCAAGAATCATTCCAAAAACACCTGAATCAGTTAGGCACTACCAGTCTGACACTACAGGCCTTTAAATTGCAGTACCAATTTGCAAGTTGCTAAGTGGTTGCGTTCCTCAAATTTGCACTGCAAAGTGATATCTTAAAGAATAGGGTATATAGTGCTTTTTTTTGCCTCCCCTCGCTTTTGGTGCAAAACTATGCTCCGATACACTCAAGCTGATACTGTGATCACAAAACACTTGGAATGGACTTAAATTGGTGATTCTGTACTCTTTTTAGATGCACAACAATCTTAGCTAAAGAAAATGGGTTCCTTCGAGTTCGTAAGACCCACGACCGCCATTAGCTGAGCCTTACCCCGATGGTGTTTTTATAATCGGATTTGCAATAGGGAAGGGGGTGGTCTCTTATCGTATCCGTATCTCCATGACCCCTGGGCCAACAAACCCAACAAGCTAAAGAAAGACATCAGCCACGGGTTCAAACGCCACCCCACCGCCAGATGGTGGGCGTTGCCCCAAAGGGGTTTTATAATGGGATTTCCCATAGACATTTTTCAGGGTGCTGTATCTCGGGTTCCGGGGGTCCCCAAGACTTGAAAATCGGTATGGAGGTCCACCTCGGGGCCCCTGTTGATCCCTCCAAGTGACGTGTCCCCAGCTAGAAAGGACACCAGTTTAGACTTTTTTTGCCAACCTGGAGCTCAAAAGCTATTGGAAATGCAACCTTGACATGCCATCATGCTGAAAATGTGAAAATTTGTTGAAAATGTAGCATTTGAAAACGGGTGGCTCCCTGTGAAAGAGGGCCCCCAGACATGACCCTAGGAAGTTCAACCCGGTTGCTAGGCCCCGGGGTCATGGAGATATGACCCCGAAAAGGGTAGTTTTTGGACATTTTTGACAGGGCGTATCTCGGGTTCTGTGGGGGTTAGGAACTTGATTTTTTTTTTTGCGTTGGGGCCCCATGGGGCCCCACACAAGGAGTCACCATTTTCATGGTTCAAATGCCAGGATGGCTTGGCAAAGTGAATTTTTTCGTCATGACATGAGTTTTTGGGTGAACCACCACACCTTTTTAGGGGGTGGTTTGTTTTTTTTTTATAACACTGCCATAGACATGAATGGGGCTGAATACCCGAAAATATATTTTGCAAAGCATTGCTACGGTGGGTGTATGCGTGCAGGGGTTGCATGGTGGTGTGTGCGTGCAGGGGTTGCATGGTGGGTGTTGCATGGTGGTGTGTGCGTGCAGGGGTTGCATGGTGGTGTGTGCGTGCCAGGGTTGCATGGTGGTACACGTGTGTGGAGGGGAATTGGAGTTCAGGTTTTGCGCACAAGAGGGGCGGGGAAAAGACTGGGAAGGGTAGGGTAAAAGAAAAATTACTACAATCATTTATTTTCACTTTCGACTCCCAGTCTCCTTTCCCTCACTTTATGATTTTATTTTGTGATTATTTAATTATTGTCAAAATAAACGGCCTTCATCTACTCACAGTTGCAGTCTCATTTCTGTCCAAAAAGAACCTGAGACACTACAATATATTGATGGACGTTACATAAGAAAACGAGATGTCCTTTTTTCGGAATACCATGTTCCTTTCCAAAAATGTGTTTTAATATTAGCCTTTAATAAAGGAAAACGACTGCTTAAATTAATTTTCATGTATCTATTTTAGTGCAATGTAGTTTCTTCATGTAATAAGAAATACGTTTTTTAACATTTACATTTTTGTTTTTTTCATTAAAAAAAAAAAAGATTTCTGGGGAAGAGTAAAAAATACATGAACTTTGATTAATGTACTAAGGGTTACTCTCAAATGAATTCACGATCCAGTTTATGGTAAACTGTGCATGCATGACTTAGAAACTCGGCTGTCAGCCGAGTCCCCAAAACTGGGCTGAATTCGAAAATGCAAAGCATCCCAGAATTTGGGACGTTATCTAAAAACCAAAGCGGCCCAGAATTTGGGACGTTATCTAAAAACCAAAGCGGCCCAGAATTTGGGACGTTATCTAAAGACCAAGGCGGTCCAGAATTTGGGACATTATCTGAAAAGTAAAGCGGCCCAGAATTTGGGACGTAAATGAAAACAGGGGCAGTCTATATGTAAAACTGTGATTACATTAGAGATAAACTAATGTATCCTGTAAGAAAACTGCAATAGCGTATATGTTTTATATTAAAATATATCGCAAAAACGATTCTAGATATATGCTACTTGAAAGAAAAAGTACACCACCACAGAAAGCCAATTCTTACATTCGTGCATAACATGATAATTTATATAAAGTAATTCCTCATAGTTTGTAATATCAGTACAGTGTAATACCACATTATATTTTAATGGTAAGGTTGTGGAAAGCAGATCACTCTCTCTATCTCTGATCACAATGTTGCCAACCTGGAGCTCAAAAGCTATTGGAAATGCAACCTTGACATGCCATCATGCTGAAAATGTGAAAATTTGTTGAAAATGTAGCATTTGAAAACGGGTGGCTCCCTGTGAAAGAGGGCCCCCAGACATGACTCTAGGAAGTTCAACCCGGTTGCTAGGCCCCGGGGTCATGGAGATATGACCCCGAAAAGGGTAGTTTTTGGACATTTTTGACAGGGCGTATCTCGGGTTCTGTGGGGGTTAGGAACTTGATTTTTTTTTTGCGTTGGGGCCCCATGGGGCCCCACACAAGGAGTCACCATTTTCATGGTTCAAATGCCAGGATGGCTTGGCAAAGTGAATTTTTTCGTCATGACATGAGTTTTTGGGTGAACCACCACACCTTTTTAGGGGGTGGTTTGGTTTTTTTTTTATAACACTGCCATAGACATGAATGGGGCTGAATACCCGAAAATATATTTTGCAAAGCATTGCTACGGTGGGTGTATGCGTGCAGGGGTTGCATGGTGGTGTGTGCGTGCAGGGGTTGCATGGTGGGTGTTGCATGGTGGTGTGTGCGTGCAGGGGTTGCATGGTGGTGTGTGCGTGCCAGGGTTGCATGGTGGTACACGTGTGTGGAGGGGAATTGGAGTTCAGGTTTTGCGCACAAGAGGGGCGGGGAAAAGACTGGGAAGGGTAGGGTAAAAGAAAAATTACTACAATCATTTATTTTCACTTTCGACTCCCAGTCTCCTTTCCCTCACTTTATGATTTTATTTTGTGATTATTTAATTATTGTCAAAATAAACGGCCTTCATCTACTCACAGTTGCAGTCTCATTTCTGTCCAAAAAGAACCTGAGACACTACAATATATTGATGGACGTTACATAAGAAAACGAGATGTCCTTTTTTCGGAATACCATGTTCCTTTCCAAAAATGTGTTTTAATATTAGCCTTTAATAAAGGAAAACGACTGCTTAAATTAATTTTCATGTATCTATTTTAGTGCAATGTAGTTTCTTCATGTAATAAGAAATACGTTTTTTAACATTTACATTTTTGTTTTTTTCATTAAAAAAAAAAAAGATTTCTGGGGAAGAGTAAAAAATACATGAACTTTGATTAATGTACTAAGGGTTACTCTCAAATGAATTCACGATCCAGTTTATGGTAAACTGTGCATGCATGACTTAGAAACTCGGCTGTCAGCTGAGTCCCCAAAACTGGGCTGAATTCGAAAATGCAAAGCATCCCAGAATTTGGGACGTTATCTAAAAACCAAAGCGGCCCAGAATTTGGGACGTTATCTAAAAACCAAAGCGGCCCAGAATTTGGGACGTTATCTAAGACCAAGGCGGTTTTTTTTTTTTTTATGAAAATGTTTAAAAAAACGTATTTCTTATTATGTGAAGAAACTACATTGCACTGAAATAGATACATGAAAATTAATTAAAGCAGTCGTTTTCCTTTATTAAATGCTAATATTAAAACACATTTTTGGGAAGGAACATGGTATTCCGAAAAAAGGACATCTCATTTTCTTATGTAACGTCCATCAATATATTGTAGTGTTTCAGGTTCTTTTTGGACAGAAATGAGACTGCAACTGTGAGTAGATGAAGGCCGTTTATTTTGACAATAATTAAATAATCACAAAATAAAATCATAAAGTGAGGGAAAGGAGACTGGGAGTCGAAAGTGAAAATAAATGACTGTAGTAATTTTTCTTTTACCGTACCCTTCCCAGTCTTTTCCCCGCCCCTCTTTTGCGCAAAACCTGAACTCCAATTCCCCTCCACACACGTGTACCACCATGCAACCCAGGCACTCACACACCACCATGCAACCCCTGCATGCATACACCCACCATGCAACCCCTGCACGCACACACCACCATGCAACCCCTGCACACACACACCACCATGCAACCCCTACATGTATACACCCACCATGTGACCCCTGCACGCACACACCACCATGCAACCCCTGCACGCACACACCACCATACAACCCCTACATGCACACACCACCATGCAACCCCTACATGCACACACCAATATGCAACCCCTGCATGCACACCACCATGCAACCCCTGCATGCACACACCACCATGCAACCCCTACATGCACACACCAATATGCAACCCCTGCATGCACACCACCATGCAACCCCTGCATGCACACACCACCATGCAACCCCTACATGCACACACCACCATGCAACCCCTACATGCACACACCAATATGCAACCCCTGCATGCACACCACCATGCAACCCCTGCATGCACACACCACCATGCAACCCCTACATGCACACACTACCATGCAACCCCTGCACGCAGACACCACCATGCAACCCCTGCACGCACACACCACCATGCAACCCCTACATGCACACACCACCATGCAATCCCTGCACGCAGACACCACCATGCAACCCCTGCACGCACACACCACCATGCAACCCCTGCACGCATACACCCACCGTAGCAATTCTTTGCAAAATTTATTTTCGGGTATTCAGTCCCATTCATGTCTATGGCAGTGTTATAAAACACATTTTCAATCTCTCGAACCAGAGCACCTACAACCACCGTTCGAAGGGTTCTAGACCAGCCTGAATGTAACATGCCCAGTTTCATAGCAATTCTTTGCAAAAAATATTTTCACGGCGTTCAGGGTGTTCAGCCTCACTCATGTCGATGGCAGGGTTGAAAAACACATTTCAGGCATATCTCTCGAACCCGAGCACGTAGAACCACCATTCAAAGTGATATAGACTCAGGGGAGCACCCCAAACCACCCCCTAAAACGGTGTGGTGGTTCACCCAAAAACTCATGTCATGACGAAAAAATTCACTTTGCCAAGCCGTCCTGGCATCTGAACCATGAAAATGGTGACTCCTTCTGCAGGGCCCCATGGGGCCCCACCGCAAAAAAAAAATCAAGTTCCTAACCCCCACAGAACCCGAGATACGCCCTGTCAAAAATGTCCAAAAACTACCCTTTTTGGGGTCATATCTCCATGACACCGGGGACTAGAAACCTGGTTGAACTTCCTAGGGTCATGTATGGGGGCCCTCTTTCACAGGGAGCCACCCATTTTCAAATGCTACATTTTCAACAACTTTACACATTTTCAGCATGATGGCATGTCAAGGTTGCATTTCCAATAGCTTTTGAGCTCCAGGTTGGCAAAAAAGTCTAAACTGGTTTCCTTTCTAGCTGGGGACACGTCGCTTGGAGGGATCGACAGGGGCCCCGAGGTGGGACCTCCGTACCGATTTTCAAGTCTCGTGGGCACCCTGAAAAATGTCTATGGGAAATCCCATTATAAAACCCCTTTGGGGCAACGCCCACCATCTGGCGGTGGGGTGGCGTTTGAACCCGTGTCCGATGTCTTTCTTGTGCACGCAGAGTGCCCTTCTGAGTTCGTTGGCCTAGGGGTCGTGGAGATACGGGTATGATAAGAGACCACCCCCTTCCCTATGGCAAATCCCATTATAAAAACACCATTGGGGTAAGGCTCGGCCAATGGTGGTCGTGGGTTGTACGAACTCGAAGGAGCCCATTTTCTTTAGCTAAGACTGTTGTGCATCTAAAGAGAGTGCTAGCGAGTTTGTTGGCCCAGGATTTGTGGACTCATGGGGTATGACAGGAGGACCCCCCCCCCCCCGACCGCGATTTCCTATAGCAAAATACATACAAAAAATGTCCATTATATATAAGACCTGAAATGTGCACATTTTGTAGTGTATTTATGCAACAGAAGCACCAATTTAAGTCCATTCCAAGTGTTTTATGATCACAGTATCAGCTTGAGTGTATCGGAGCATAGTTTTGCACCAAAAGCGAGCAGAGGCGAAAAAAAGCACTATATACCCTATTCTTTAAGATATCACTTTGCAGTGCAAATATGAGGAACACAACCACTTAGCAACTTGCAAATTGGTACTGCAATTTAAAGGCCTGTAGTGTCAGACTGGTAGTCCCTAACTGATTCAAGTGTTTTTGGAATGATTCCTGCAACGACTGATTTATAAGAAAAAAGAGAGATTAACAAACAGCATTTTGCTTTATATGCAGAAACGGGCAACTACAAGAGGGTGTCAAACAAGCTGTGAATGTCCTAGGAGGCTACAGAGAACCTCTGGGTATGAATCCAGATGCTCGCAGTACCTGTTCTTAGATGTCCGAAACCACTGTATCGCTGTATAACTGTATACCCTATAAATATCACTTTTTATTGTGTATTTGAGGAACACAACCAATTACAAACTTCATTTGAATTGCTGTACTATCAGAATAACAGTGTATAACTCTGCTGGGTATTGCAGTGTATGCTGGGTATCAAAAGGCCTTCACTTTTATAAAAGGCTGTCAGAATTTAAAAAAGGCCGTCAAAGTTACAAAAAAATAGGTGTGCTCCTAACCCAATACTTGTCTTTTTAATTCTGTGCATCCAAATACTTGTAGTTAAAAGTTTTAAGAATTAAGCCTACTGTTTGTTGTTCTGTCCTAAACCAGCAGTTTGTCACCCAAATTTATTAAATAAACGGGGGGGGGGGTTTGGTATACCATGTTCCTAAATGTTTTCTGGGGAGAGTAAAAATACATTAACTTTGATTCGTGTACTAAGGGTGGTAAATGAATTAACGGTCCAGTTTATGGTAAACTGTGCATGCATGACTTAGAAACTCAGCTGTCAGCTGAGCAGAATATCTCAAAAACTGGCCTAAGTTCGAAAATGCAGAATTCGGGACGTTATCTAAAAACCAAAGCAGCCCAGAATTTGGGAAGTTATCTGCAAACCAAATCGGCCCAGAATTTGGTTGTTATCTAAAAACCAAAGCGGCCCATAATTTGGGACGTTATCTAAAAACCAAAGCGGCCCAGAATTTGGGACGTTATCTGAAAAGCAAAGCGGGCCAGAATTTGGGACGTGAATGAAAACATGGGCGATAAACTAATACATCCTCTAACAAAACTGTAATAGTGTGGAAGACATATATTTGATATTAAAATATATCGTGTAAACGACTATAGATATATGCTAAAAAGTACACCACCACAGAAAGCCAATTCTTACATTCGTGCATAACATGATAATTCATATAAAGTAATTACCCATAGTTTGTCATATCAGTACAGCGTAATACCACATTATATTTTAATGGTAAGGTTGTGGAAAGCAGATCACTCTCTCTCTCTCTCTGATTACAATGTTAAAAATGCCTGCAAGTTTTTCCACTCGTGTGACGACATATTCATGTGACAGACATGGACCAATCAAAACGCGAGACTGTTATGTGGTTCCTTCCCAAAAACCGGGCCTGTGTCATACCTCCAACCCTCTTTATACCGCCAGGTAAGGGCCATGGGCAAAAACGGGCAATAACCGAGTATACCGATTGGTATGAACGAATTAGAAAAGTAAATCAAAGGTTAACTGCATAAATTGGTTGTTTTAATTGGCCATGATTATTTCGCTGGCGCTACAATGAGGTAAACTACAATACTTATATTTACGTTTGCTTGGCTTGGGAAGTTGGCGGGTGGCGGACAGCGGGGTGGTGATATAACGGGTACAAATAGCACTGTTTTTATATTGGTGACATTTGTTCAGAGAGAATAGCTGGCGGTATGCGAGGGTGGCGTTATAAAGGGGGGTATAATGCGGGACAACTGTACCTACACCGGTGTCACGTCATATTTATGCTACCTAATCAAATTAGCCTACTTTGCATACTGCGCATGCCCACACTGTTTTCCCCTTACACTGCCATGCCCATCCCTTGCAGACAGAGGGTATCAATCAATCAGTCAGTCAATCAATCTTTATTTTATATAGCGCCTTTCTTAGTGGAACACCATCACAAAGTGCTTTACAAGATGCAGTAACAACAGGAAAATCCATAACACTTAAATACAGAGAAATGCATAATACATGATATACAGTTTATATAGCAGCAGTGTGGAGTAGTGGTTAGGGCTTTGGGCTCTTGACCGGAGGGTTGTGGGTTCAATCCCTGGTAGGGGACACTGCTGCTGTACCCTTGAGCAAGGTACTTTGCCTAGATTGCTCCAGTAAAAACCCAACTGTATAAATGGGTAATTGTATGTAAAAAATAATGTGATATCTTGTAACAATTGTAAGTCGCCCTGGATAAGGGCGTCTGCTAAGAAATAAATAATAATAAAATAATTATATATATATATATATATATATATATATATATATATAAACACAATGCATAATACATTAAATACAGTGGAAACTCAAAAACAAATACTGTACCCAACCAAGTCTTTAGATATGAAACACGTGTTTTGCAAACTTACTTTTTATTCCAAATGTAATTCATCTGTTTTATATTGAATACAGACAGCTGCTTTAACGAACGTTAAAGTGTACTACAGAGTGAGTTGCATTTTTTAAAAGAAAAAATCTAAAGAAAAAATGCACCTATACGTGGACTGCAAAAGATTTACACTCTAAACTCTAATATAAGTAACCTCAAGGACACATCTCTAAAAGTGTTTTGATTGTTATTGGTAGGAAAGCTTATACGTACTGTTGCTAGTGTATATTATGTGTGTTTTACAATAGGTCTGTGATCCGTCTAGACGTAAAACCGAGGTCCAATTGTAAGTGGCTCTGCAGCAGCAAATGTAGATGCATAAGTAATTCACTCCCTAGTCACTATAAGTCACGTCTGCTAAATGACTAATTAATAATAATAATAATAATAATAATAATAATAATAATAATAATAATAATAATAATAGTGGTATGAATGTATATGTTACATTTTCCTTGGGATTATTTTAACATGTATCAGATACAATGGATATTAAAAGGTATGATTGTTTGACATCATAGAAGCACCCATCAAATATTTTATCTTTTTAAACTACTCTCTATATAACCACTGTGACAGAGGCAGAATGATTCATGGTGCTAAATCTCTCTCCCGACCTGTGAGGGCGCAGTGTAAAGGAAACAGAGTGCCCTGGACTGGATGGCCTGACAATTCATTCCCAGGGTTAGGTGGAAGTCGGCAATCTAGAAAGGGGGCACAACTGCGGTACATTAAGTCATCGCCCCAGAGGGAAAGCGATGTGGCAACCGCGGATTGGAGGAGAAACGGCTGCACTCGCTAACCAAGGGGGCGTGACTGAAGGTACAAATAGGGGACATAGCTAGGTGATCTGTTCCTTTGTTTGGTACAGGTATCAGATTTTGTTTAGGTAGCAGATTTTGACAAGGTAGCAACATTTGATGCTTATACATGTCATATTTTGCACAAAGTAGCAAAAATTGACATTATACCGGTTGTAAGAAAACTCACCCACTCGGGTTCGTTGCCCCTTTAAAAACACGACCCAACACGCACAGGAATGGATTTTCTCTGCGCGATTGCGCTATTTTTTAATTAACAACAACAAAACAAACAAAACAGAAACAAACACCTAACTCAGTTTTTGGAGTGCTGACTACACAGGTAAGTCCCTGACTAACTCGCAGGACGGCTAAGCCGTTTACCTGGCACCACAACCACACGGGCTTAACACAGCACTTACTTATGGCTACTCGTAGACAGAGCACCTTTCCGCCTCCTTCTACTCAGCAGCCCTGTACAGACAGGCTGAAAGTCTTAAATACCCTGCCCCCGGTTCTAATTTTTAATCACCACCGGGTGCAGGGGATAACAAACAATAAAACAATTACACAATTGTGCATACGCACGTGTTTTTCCTGCAGGGAGGCTATTAACCCCCTCCCTGCTGTTACCCATCCTCGCTGCTGTTACACGGTATTAACTTTTCTTAAAATTCATAAGGTAGGGCGCCATGTTTATAAGTAACAGCTGTACTGTAGACTACATTTTCAATGGCACTTTTCACTGTAATTATTATTTTTATTTTTTTTGTATCTTTCACTCTTATGTCATATATTTGAAATTATAGAAAATGCACTTTAACAGGTATTTGCACTCCTATTCTGGCAGAAAGTGGGCGGTGACGCGGTCATGACACAAGACAGCTTCTCTGCTCACTGTAAGTTTTAACTCTGTCTCAGTTAAACTCTGTCTTAAGTACTAGTCAATATGCAACTATTCCTCAGTTTATCTGATGGACGATATTTGCCTTCAGTTCAGGCCGGCTACATGCTGGATCCACGTTACGTCATCAGTCTTGAATTCGCTTAAAAGAAACATACTGTTATTAACGTATTACATTATGTACACAGAAAACAATCTGTAAGTATGTGTGGCAAGTAAGTTTGCTAGTTATATTCCCGGATATTAAAAGTTAAGACATTTTACCATCGACTTGAGAAAACAGCAATGTTTATTGTATAACGGGTCATGTTTTATTTTAAGGCCTGTTTTTTTTAGTTTATTCACTGTTAACAAACATTTTTTTAGCTAAGGGTTAGGGTTAGGGTTAGGGTTATGGTTATGGTTAGGGTTAGGTTTAATAAAAACCTGATTTCATTTGCTAAACATTACTGCAGTAACAATTATTATGATTTTTTTTTTTTTAATTTAGTCCCCGCCAATTATTTTTATTATTTTCTCCCAATTTGGAATGGCCAATTATTTTTAGGCTCAGCTCACCACTACCACCCCTGCGCTGACTCGGGAGGGCGAAGACGAACACACGCTGTCCTCCAAAGCGTGTGCCTTCAGTCGACCACTTTTTTTCACACTGCGGACTCACCATGCAGCCACCCAAGAGCTACAGCGTCGGAGGACAACGCAGCTCTCGGGCAGTTTACAGGCAAGCCCGCAGACGCCCGGCCAGACTACAGGGGTCGCTGGTGCACGGTGAGCCAAGGACATCCTGGCCGACCTAACCCTCCCTCCCCCCGGGCGGCGCTCGGCCAATTGAGCACCGCCCCCGGGAGCTCCTGTCCTCGGTCGGCAAAGGAATAGCCTGGACTCGAACTCGCCACGTCCAGACTATAGGGCACATCCTGCACTCCACACAGAGCGCCTTTACTGGATTGCAGTAACAATTTGAACCGATTTCAAGCATATGATCGACTGGGTATTGATCATCCATAGGGCTTTGGTGTTTGCAGTTTTAGCTGGCCGATTATATATTATTAATTAACAGTTAACAGAAAATAAATCATGTTCATTGACATGTTTATTAGCTGTTTGTTCACAGTTCATAAACAAAAACAAACGTCCCTTAAAATAAAGCGTGACCATATAACAATGTATTTTGCTGTGTTCTCAGTCTTTAACGATTCATCATTTCATTGTTCAGTGTTTAATTTTCATTGTTATATCGATTGATATTGATTCAAATCCCGCGGCGTTCTGGGACACGGGGGAGGAGCGCAGCACGCAGCACAAACACAAACAAACAAAAGGCAGGCAGACTTCCAAGCGACAGCGTGTGGAAGCGACATCGTGGGAGAAGTACGAGTGGACAAGTACAACGCAGTTAGAAGCAGTTGAAAGCAGGTTGACAGCTGCAGAAGCTAAACTAAAAAAAAAAAAAAAAAAATGGTATTCAAGCCAGTAATCTGTGACAACTGCATGATGTGGGAAATCCGAGAAAACCCAACAGAGCTCAACCAAGTTTGTGTAAAGTGCCGCACCATCCAGGACTTGCTTCAGCGATTAAGCCTGCTAGAAAAGGAGCTGGAGGAAATGAGACAGCAACAGGAGCTTGAGGAGCTGACACACCCACAATTCATGGAAGTCTGCACCCCTAGCAGACTGAAAGCCAACAGGGAGATGGAAGAGAGTCGAAACAGCTGGGTTCAGATAGGCAGAAGCAGGGAAAAAAAGAAACTTCGTCAAACACAACCACCAGAAATCCAGACATCCAACAAATTTGAGCCACTTCAACATTTAGATGACCAAAACCAACATCACGAGAATGAAAGAAACAACACCCAGGACCCTATAAACAGTGCTGACCAGGCAGCAAAAAGAAGGGAGGTCATGATTGTTGGGGACTCCATACTGAGAAACACAGCAAGTTCAGTTCGCAGTTTGGACCCCCTTACTACAACAGTGTGCTGCCTTCCAGGAGCCTCAGTCAAGCACATCACTGAGAATGTGGACAGGCTCCTAGAACGAACAGGAGATGACCCGGTAGTAGTCGTCCACATTGGTACAAACAACATTGGAAGAGACAGGCCAAGATCCCTGCAAAACAAATTCAGAGAGCTAGGAAGGAAATTAAAAGACAAGACCAAAACTGTGGTATTTTCTGGGATACTGCCGGCGCCTTGCAAAGGACCATATGGACAGCTGGAAATACAAAATCAAAATGCATGGCTGAAATCGTGGTGCACACAGGAAGGCTTCACCTTTCTTGAACATTGGAGCACTTTCTACAACAAGGACTATCTATACAGGTGGGACGGACTGCACTTAAACAGAAAGGGAACCAATCTACTCGGAGAAAGGATCCTTCAGGCGGTACAGAAGCATTTAAACTAGAAAGGAAGGGGGGAGAAAACAAAAAAACAGAAGGGAGACTACATCAAAACAGGAGCAACAACTCAGGTAAGACCACTATTAAATGTATTTATCTTAATGCTAGAAGTCTCAGAAACAAAATGTTAGAACTTGAAGCTACAGCACTAACAAGCAACTACGATGTGATAGGTGTTACAGAAACTTGGTTGTCTGAGAGTGATGGAGACGAATATAATATTAGTGGGTACACACTGTATAGGAAAGACAGGCAGGACAGAAGAGGCGGAGGGGTAGCGCTATACATAAGAAATAGCCTTGAAGCCCAGGTGTTAAATCAGGACAAAGAAAACAATGCAGAATCAATATGGGTCAGAATAATGGACACAAATTCAAAGGGCATAATAATAGGAGCATGCTATAGACCGCCAAATTCAGACGCTGAGCAAAATAATCTGTTATACAATGACATTCGAAATGCGTGTAGAAAAGGAGAAGCCATACTAATGGGGGATTTCAACTTCCCCTGTATAAAATGGGAAAACCCAATGGGGGGCACGACGGACGAAATTGAAATGGTGGAAATGACAAATGACTGCTTCCTAACGGAATTTGTCAAGGCACCGACTAGAGGGGAGGCATGCCTTGACTTAGTCTTTTCAAATAATGAAGACAGAATAACTAAAACAGAGGTCAGAGAGCCATTGGCAAACTCAGACCACAACATGGTCTCATTTGAAATATTTTTTAAAACCCCAAAAGTAATGACTAAAGCTAAAGTTTACAATTTTAGAAAAGCAAACTACGAAGGTATGAAACAGAGACTAACAGAAGTAGATTGGAGTAAAATAGAGAAAACATCCACAGAAAAAGGGTGTCTGTTTTTTAAAAATGTAGTACTAGAGGCACAAAACAATTACATCCCAAAAGTAGACAAATCTAAATCTAAAACAAAATGGCCAAAATGGTTTAATAGATCAATTAAAAAAAATATTCAGCGAAAAAAGGCACTTTACAGAGCGTTTAAAAGGGACCAAAAACAAAGCACACAGAAAGAGTACTTGGAACTGCAAACACAAGTCAAAAAGGAAGTTAGAAAGGCCAAGAGAGAGATAGAAATCAATATTGCTAAGGGGGCTAAAACCAATTCCAAAATGTTTTTCCAATATTATAACAGCAAGAGAACATTCAAAGAGGAGGTTAAATGTCTAAGAGACACAAATGGCAAAATCATAGATGAAGAAAAAAAAATAGCAAATATATTAAATGATTACTTTTCACAGGTTTTTACAAAGGAGGACACGGACAACATGCCCCACATGTCGACCTGTTCCTATCCAGTTTTAAATAACTTTAGCATAACAGAGGCAGAAGTGTTAAAGGGACTAGGAGCTCTTAAAATAAACAAATCCCCTGGGCCGGATGAGATCCTCCCAATAGTACTCAAAGAAATGAAAGAAGTTATTTACAAACCGCTAACCAAGATCATGCAACAGTCTCTTGACACAGGGGTTGTACCAACAGACTGGAAAATAGCAAATGTAATACCAATCCACAAAAAGGGAGACAAAACCGAACCAGGTAACTACAGACCAATAAGCCTGACTTCTATTATATGTAAACTTATGGAAACTATAATAAGATCCAAAATGGAAAATTACTTATATGGTAACAATATCCTGGGAGACAGCCAGCATGGTTTTAGGAAAGGGAGATCATGTCTAACTAACCTACTTGACTTTTTTGAGGATGCAACATTGAAAATGGATAACTGCAAAGCATACGACATGGTTTATTTAGATTTCCAGAAAGCATTTGACAAAGTCCCGCATAAAAGATTAATTCTCAAACTGAACGCAGTAGGGATTCAAGGAAATGCATGCACATGGATTAGGGAGTGGTTAACAGGTAGAAAACAGAAAGTACTGATTAGAGGAGAAACCTCGAAATGGAGTGAGGTAACCAGTGGTGTACCACAGGGATCAGTATTAGGTCCTCTGCTATTCCTAATCTACATTAATGATTTAGACTCTGATATAGTAAGCAAACTCGTTAAATTTGCAGACGACACAAAAATAGGAGGAGTGGCAGACACTGTTGAAGCAGCAAAGGTCATTCAAAATGATCTAGACAGCATTCAAAATTGGGCAGACACATGGCAAATGAAATTTAATAGAGAAAAGTGTAAAGTATTGCATGCGGGCAATAAAAATGTGCATTATAAATATCATATGGGAGATAGTGAAATTGAAGAAGGGAACTATGAAAAAGACCTAGGAGTTTATGTTGACTCAGAAATGTCTTCATCTAGACAATGTGGGGAAGCTATAAAAAAGGCTAACAAGATGCTTGGATATATTGTGAGAAGTGTTGAATTTAAATCAAGGGAAGTAATGTTAAAACTCTACAATGCATTAGTAAGACCTCACCTAGAATATTGTGTTCAGTTCTGGTCACCTCGTTACAAAAAGGATATTGCTGCTCTAGAAAGAGTGCAAAGAAGAGCAACCAGAATTATCCCAGGTTTAAAAGGCATGTCGTATGCAGACAGGCTAAAAGAATTGAATCTATTCAGTCTTGAACAAAGAAGACTACGCGGCGATCTGATTCAAACATTCAAAATCCTAAAAGGTATAGACAATGTCAACCCGGGGGACTTCTTTGACTTGAAAAAAGAAAAAAGGACCAGGGGTCATAAATGGAGATTAGATAAAGGGGCATTCAGAACAGAAAATAGGAGGCACTTTTTTACACAGAGAATTGTGAGGGTCTGGAACCAACTCCCCAGTAATGTTGTTGAAGCTGACACCCTGGGATCCTTCAAGAAGCTGCTTGATGAGATTCTGGGATCAATAAGCTACTAACAACCAAACGAGCAAGATGGGCTGAATGGCCTCCTCTCGTTTGTAAACTTTCTTATGTTCTTATGTTCTTAAAAGAAGTATGGAGAAAAGTTCCACGTGTGTACATGTTACATTTGTTGGGAAATGACGCTGTTTTGAATTGTTTAAAAAAAAAAAATTGTAAACTCGAACTGAGGGAAAAGAAAGTTGCACAGGAGAAAAGAAAAAAGAAACGGACTGCTGTTATTTTCTTTTAGGCTGCAACATAGGCATTGCTGTTTCTATAGACAGGAAGTAAGTGCATTTATTGATACGGATGGATAACTTGTCACACCATTTTCCCTTTGAGTGCCTGTTGCAAAGCGGTTTGCAGTGTGCAGGTGCAGGAGTGTTTTATTTATAATCCAAAGTCACTTGACAACTGTAAATAATAATGAATGGTAGTACACAAGGCTGTGTACTACACAGTTTAACCCAGGGGTTCAGTCCCGAAACAGTACACACAGTATTAAATACACACACAATATACAAACACGGTCACCTGTCCAAAAGTGTGGAGCAGTGTGGAGTAGTGGTTAGGGCTCTGGACTCTTGACCGGAGGGTTGTGGGTTCAATCCCCAGTGGGGGACACTGCTGTTGTACCCTTGAGCAAGGTACTTTACCTAGATTGCTCCAGTAAAAACCCAACTGTATAAATGGGTAATTGTATGTAAAATAATGTGATATCTGTATAATGTGAAATAATGTATAATGTGATATCTTGTAACAATTGTAAGTCGCCCTGGATTAGGGCGTCTGCTAAGAAATAATTAATAATAATAATAATAAAAGTGAGTGCTGTAGTGCTCGTGGTGCAAATACAATTTATTGTGGTACAAGTGCAGTGTTTTCCTGTAGACAGCTCCGGATTGTGTTAGCTGTCTAAACAACAAATAAGTATAATTAGACACGACAAAAACAAACAAAACACTCACAATACACAATACGGTTCTCCTTCCAGGTTAGTGTTAACCATAACAAAGGAACAGATCACCTCACCTTATATACCGTCAATCATGACTCCTTGGTTAACGATTGCAACCGCTCCTCCAATCCGCGGCTGCCACATCGTTTCCCTTCTGGGTCGATGATTTAGTGTACCGTAGCTCGGCCCCCTTTCTAGATGGCTGACTTCTGCCTAACCCTGGGAATGAATTGTCTGGCCGTCCAGTCCAGGGCACTCTGTTCCCTTTACACAGCGCCCTCACAGGTTGGGAGGGAGATATATCACAAAGAATCATTCTGTCTCTGTCACAGTGCGGAGTACTGTATTTCATGCTTTTTTGTTTAATCTGAGAAAATGAACTTTCGGAACCGGAACAGAAAAAAATGTGGTTCGAATCCCTGTGAAATGGTAAGCCCTTTTCTAAGTGTTACATTTGAAATGTGTAATACTTTTCTGTGGATTCGTAGCACAAACTGTGGATTCATTAATCAACAATATATCTGCCCCGCACTCCCTTTCTCTTCAAAGCCACAGATACACTTTTAGTTAGAAGATTTGTGACTGAATCAATCAAAAGATCAAAGGGCGACGTCACAGAAATGTTTTAAATTGAATTAACTGCCCGGTTCTGTCTGCTTTATTATTATTAAGACACACGTCTTCAGACAACACCTGTAAAACTCAACTCTTCCCTTCTGGACAATATGCTCCCTATTTTACTGCATTTAATCCTGCACTTAACCCAAACTGTAGTATCTTGTATTTCACTTGCACTCGTATCTAACCCTGATGTAACTAACCCTGATGTAACTATCAACACTGTTATCTACTCTTGAACAGCCCCGATATCAAATCATGTTTTGTATTTGCTCTTATTAGGACTGAAGTCATTGTATTTTGTATCTTGCTCTTAATTGTACTGTAATTCTTGATATGTATTTTTTGTATACAACTGTAAGTCACCCTGGGTAAGGACATCTGCTAAGAAATGAATATTATTATTATTATTATGAATAATAATAATAATAATAATAATAATAATAATAATAATAATAATAATAATAATAATATTATTATTAAATTGCATATGAGGGGGGCAGAGACTTTAAAGCTTCCTTATCTTGCATTACTCGAGTTTCCCAATTTTGTATCTGTCGGCTTGGTTTATTTTAGATTTCCTTGTTACAGTTACATCAAGCTAACATTTATTTAGGGAAACTGCCATAACAATCATTCCTGTTGGTACAATAACAATATATGTGTGTATGGGGAGGGATTAATAGTTTGGTCTAGGATTTAAGACGATCCGACACCTTTTAATGCCTCGTCTGGGTCCGGCTGCTTTTTTGATAATAATAATAATAATAATAATAATAATAATAATAATAATAATAATAAAATCATATAATAATCATTCCTGTTGATATGTAATATATGAGGAGGGAGTAGTCATTGGGTGTAGGATTTAAGACGATCTGAGCAGTTTTAATGCCTTGTCTGGGTGGTTTTGCCTGGGTCCGGCTTTTACCCATTCCCCTGTAAACTCAACACATTTCTAAAATGAATGAAAAATGATAGTGTCCCATGGCTGTATTATTATGACATGAATGACTGAATATTGTGCAATGTGTAGCTTTGCAGTGTGCGGTATCCATGCTTTTATTTAGCCTGCTTTTGTAAACTGCTCCAAATAATACAGTATAGCAAGTGTACGGATTCTTTAGGTACAGAAAGACATACAGGTTGTATCCCTGGCTCTCTTTAGGTACAGAAAGACATACAGGTTGTATCCCTGGCTCTCTTTAGGTACAGAAAAGAAAGACATACTGGTTGTATCCCTGGCTCTCTTTAGGTACACAAAGACATACAGGTTGTATCCCTGGCTCTCTTTAGGTACAGAAAGACATACTGGTTGTATCCCTGGCTCTCTTTAGGTACACAAAGACATACAGGTTGTATCCCTGGCTCTCTTTAGGTACAGAAAGGCATACAGGTTGTATCCCTGGCTCTCTTTAGGTACAGAAAGGCATACAGATTGTATCCCTGGCTCTTTCTTGCTCATATTTTACACTCTGTGACAAATAACAACTGAAAATGTAGCTTAGGCACGGCTATTATTATGAATGGATTAGCTACCATTGCAGAACACAGAATAATAGAAAATGCACTATGATAGCAGAATAAATAAATAGCGATCGGCGTTCTTGCATGTGATTTTCTTAATATCCCCTCAAACACTCGAATGTACAAGCCCCAAAATCGATGAAATAGGAAACCACTGTAGGAAATGAAACCTCAGCCCGCTACTCTCGTAATTTGCGAATGTTTTTTGAAAGTGACGACAAAAAAAAATGTGGAATCGTCACTTGTGACGATCGTTTCTGTTTGTACTATAAAAAAATCCCTTTTGTTAAAGTCACACACAACATCTCTTTCTTCAAAAGAAGGGATCGCTAAACCGTAGCGTAGAGTCACTGCTGCAGATCAGCGCCTCGGCCTCATCGATTCATTGACTCTGCAACGTTCTCATCCCGTGGTAGGCGACGTAAATGCAGTCAGCCAATCAGCGCCTCAGTTTCATATTGCGCAAATATTTCGTATCCCTGTTACACCCGACCATTACTCCTGGAAGAATAAGTCATCAGCTTCGGCAGTGACTGTTGAAGTATAGGTTATTATAGTTGTGCTTAAAAATACTGTGTGCAGAAGATTTGTGAAACGAAAACGCATCATTAACTAAAAAAATAAATAAATTAGCCTACGGTAACGTTATAATATATGTGAAATGTGTCTTTTCTATGACCAAAAATGCTAAAATTCAGGGCCAAAATTATTCCGTATTTGTTAAGCATCAACTGTCTCTTGACCAGTTCGCCAGTAGGCCTATATAACGAGCATGATGAAATTCTATATATACAGTGTATGTGGTTTTATACGGCACTGTATATATGCCTACAATACATCTTGCATTGAGAAAACACCACTGGAATCGGAATAAAGGAAATTATTATGTAATACAGTTCACGTGCAGCATGGTTTTGGTAAGTAGCATTTTCTAAACTATATCATTATGTGCAGTATTAAAATAAGTTAAAAACATAGCAAATCCACAAAACCAATGAAATACGTGTATAGCTGACATTTTATTTTTAGTGTTCTGTGTAACACGGGCCATCGTTTAACCTGAAGCAGATATACGCGTTTATCATATTATCAACAACACCAACGTGTGTTGTAAAAATAAAGCAACAATTGTTTTGAAAACTGTCCAAAATATTTACTTGGTGGCTAAGAATGAAAAATGTCAAGATAAAAATGCCATTTATATGGAAATTGTCAAAATAAAAGGGGAAGCTGGAACTTGGAAGAATCTACCAGTCAGGACAACGGCATTTAAATACTACTACTATTAAACTGTATCTGTTGGTAATGTGGTTTCTTCTAGCAGTTTTCAAACTGGGGTACACGTACCCCTGGGGGTACTCGAGAAAAATTCTGAAATGGCAGACAACGCATTTTATTTAGTACCACTTGCCAATCTATTGCAAACTTTTGTCATGTAATCAACGTTTAATCGCTAACACCAGACTGCTGTGCTGTAACAGAGTGTTCAGTGCACACATGGCTAATTTACATATTAAATATGTACATTTTAAATAAGCCATGTTGTTTAAATGTAATATAAACAGTTGGGCGGTTACTGCAGTCTATCTGGGATACAAAAAAAGACATTTTAAAAAACTAAACGCCTAGTCTTTAACTCATTTTATTTCCTGTGTGCGTTCATGCCTGCAAGTCGATATTTATTTGCTTCAATGACCCGATTAAAGTTTATTGTAACTTAAGTACTATTGGTTCATTTCAAAATACAGAATGTATGGCCAGTCAGAAACCGCAGTATTGTCATGCGGTCTAGTTTGACATGCCGTTACGTCTGGTGTGAGAGTAGTAAGAGTTTATAGCTTTCAATTCAGTGAAAAAATGTGGATTGTTTGCTCAATACTAGTACATTACTAGCAAAGGGCGATCAAGACGAAATACCATCAAAGATTAAAAACGCCAAAAATGTCTTGCGACTGAAGCTCTCTCCAATTTCCCTGCCATCATCAGTGATTTGCGTGGTAACAAGCAGGGACATCCATCACACTGATACTAGGTAAGCGTTTTATTATTATTTTTTAATTAGCATCAGTACTGTACGTTTTAGTCACCAATAATTTTAAAATGCCAGTAATATGTTTTCGTATTGAGGTCAGCTGTAGAGATGCGTGGATAGTGAACTTTTCTTTGCCTTCTTTTCTATAACTTTATCATCAATATAAATACATGATTGCGGTAAACTTGTGCGCGCAAATTAAAAAAAACAAAACTGTTAGCCAATACTGTAAAATGTCACAGAAGAAAATCCACTCGTTTTTTCAGCAAGAGTGAAACAGAACAAACAGAACAACAAGTTGTAGAAAATGAAGACTTGGATTCGGAACACCAGACAAAAAAGAACAAACTAAGCTCACAAGCATCAGATAAAAGAAAAAGAAAACAAGCAGCAAAGTTTCAGCCTTATTGCAAAACTCTGTTTCCATGGGTTGTATATAATATTCTAACACTGTTTTTTTTTCTTTTTATTGTAAAAAGACATACATGGTATAAGTAATTCATAATGCATTCTGTGTCTGTATGTAGCTTTTCAGGGCAAAAAAATCTGGTTCTTGAGTTTTAATGTTCTAAAACCTTACAGCTGTAAATTACGACATTTATTTTAAACTGTAGAGCATTATTAAAATGGTTTAATTCAATAATTGTTTTGGTCAATACAGTGATTTAAGGTATAAAATAAAAACAGGACTCATAACACCCTTGAAAACTTGAGCTGTGCGCCAGTAGTGACTACTGAATATCTGGAGTGACTAATGTTTTTAGAAAGTATTAGTCACTAGTGACTACAAAAATCTAGAACCCAGGGGAAACCCTGTCTATATATGTAGCGGCACAACTGTATCTTTTGTCATTAAAATTATAAAAGTAGTCCTAAAAATGGATGAATACTTTGATTTAATTCCCTTCGCTATTTACAATATTTCTTTTAAATCAGATGATGGTTTTACTATTTTTTTCATTACCCAATTCACTGGGCGTGAGCTGGGGGGGAAAGATAAGGCAGAAGAAGCAGCAAGGAGCAGTTAGTAGGACAGAATGTGGTCACCGACTGGGGCCGACGCTGTCGACATCCCAGGGGCGGAGGACCCGGCAACCGGAAACGGGATAGAAAAGAGGTCACCGACTGGGGCCGACGCTGTCGACATCCCAGGGGCGGAGGACCCGGCAACCTGGAAACACATATGAGGGTTAGACTTGAAAAGCCACCCCTCGGGAGGAGATGAGAGAGAGGTACCCAGCATTTGAGGCTTATGTAAGGGGCGCTCGTAAAACCCCTGATTGGCCGAGACATCACGCTGCCTGGGACCTGAAAATAAGGACAGAGCATTGAGGTTAGTATAGGACTCGGCACGAGTGACCACGTCCTGAAGAGAGGCAGAATAGAAGAGAGCCTCGAGTGAGATAAGCGCAGGAGCTGCGACAGGACAGAGTTTGGCTGGGGGTCCGCTCTGACTCACGCGGTGAGAACCCCTGAAGGTAAGGGAGGCGGCTGCCTAGCCCTGAGGTCGGGGAAGTGAGCCTCACTTGCCCCCCAGAGATGACCGATGCGAAGGCATGTAGAAGGTGGAGGAGGGGAGGAGGAGGAAAAACAAAACACTAGACAGAAAAGGTGCAGGTGATCAGGTCTTAAATAGTAAATAGAACTAATTAACTGGAGATTAGAAAATTGAAAGATTAGCGCCCCCCCCAGCTCCACGCCCCCCGAACCTCGCAAGCTAACATTTAAATCATTATAAGTGAAAATGGCGGCTGCTTTTAACGTTAGTTCAAGTTAGTAAAATAACGGGACCAGTCGACGGAACTTGAACACTAAAAGTGGAGGCCGAAGGGGAGCTGGAACTGACAGTTGAGGTAGCAGCTGGAACTGACGAACGTGTGTAAATCGACTGCTGGGGAAGCTCAGCACGCTTTGTGCTCCATTTACTGGAATGGAGGGCAGAGATGAGATGTTGACTATCCTATGTGTCAGTGAATACGGGATCGATCTGTGGTCTGCTGCTATCATGTCTGCTTGAAATGGAAAAGGTGAACTCACATTGAGAGACTGGGTTTCACAACTCCAGTTATTCTCCTAGAGTGGAACTCCTTAACTCATAAACAAGACAGATTTCCAGTCTCACCACGTCTCTCACCATGTATTAATGCTGTAATATTTGAGAGGATGTGTGGACATATAAATAGATTGCTGAGAAAGACAAGCACCTCGTATTTTTGATTAGATGGGGATTAGCATTAGCCTTGACTGCAGAATGCTTCCACGATCTGCGTATTGGAGGAAAGCGGAAGCGTTGGAAGATCTACAGTAGTGCAGGTCCGGATTTAGACTGAACTAAAGCAACTTGCATGCTAGAACAGTGAGTAGATCTGAAGAGGGAGCAGAGATCTGCTGCAGGGAGGAGCAATTAACAGTAGAGGATGGGATCTGCTGGACGGTGCAGAGATCTGAGGAAGTAAACAAAGAACTGCTGTCAATAATGAGCGGTGGTCTGCTGTAGAGAGAGAGAGAGAGAGAGAGAGAGATCTGCTGAAGCAGTGATCTGTTATTGTGAATGGTGGACTGCCATTGGTAGAGCGTGGTGGTCTGCTGCAGAACGCCGATATCTGCTGAAGCAGGGATCTGTAATAGTGAATGGTGGATTGCCATCGGTAGTGTGATGATCTGCTGTAGAGCACAGACATCTGCGAATGCGGTGGATATTGGACTGTGAGTTAAACTGATTTAGATGAAGCCAGAGATGGAGAATACATAGAGCTGAGGCCGCTGTAGAACCTAAGAGGATGAAAAATCCGCTGCTCTGAGGCTGTTGAAATATCTATAGATTTGGTCAGGAGCAGTCCGCCTCAAAGGGGCGGGGGGAGGGGGGTAAGAGTTGAAATTGAAGAATGTCATTTGATATAGATAGACGGAGGATGAGGCAGGAGGGGAACTCCCGAGAATCCATCCGAGTGAGAACTGCGGGAATAGATAGAAAAGCTGTAGTGTCCGAGCTTTGCAGCGAAACCAAACTGGTTTAATGTATAGAGAGAGAGCTTGTGGTATTATACTGCCATCCAGAGGTTATGATTGGAATTACATCCATTGACCTGAGTGAATCAGGGTAGAATCTAAGAAGTTATTACGATTAAAATCCTTGTCTATGAAGAACAACATTTGCTTATTCCTTTAGATTTGAATAATAAATATTCTAGACATGTTTAGGACAGATAGTCATGAATAGAAATAAGTTAACGCAATATTTAGATGTTATGGTTCGGCGCGTTGAATTCGTCTCTGCCAGTTGTGAAAGTGCAGCGACAGGAAGCCGGAAGATTGCGGTGCTGAGACGCAGAGCACGCAGAGCCTGATGAAGCTGCCTGGTCACCATGACAACTTACCACTCCCCGCAGTCACTCAATGAGGGCGTTGCCGTGGTAACCATAGTCTGTGAGGCGCCGGTGGAAAAGTTACAGTACAATAGTGTAGTTGGAGAATGTTGTGACCAGTCAAGTCACGAGCCGCCACTAGTTAAAAATTGAGTTTAGAATGGGCTGGATACGTCTTTAAAAGGTTGAACGTAGCTGATGGAGGTCCAGGGCAGGATCTTCTGATGAAACGGTAATTGTGCTGGCTCAGTGGGAGCGAGGGGAGGGGCGTCTGATTACAAGCGAGGAGTAAAGGAGGATTAAGCCGACAAAACTTCGTGGTAGAATTAAATAGAGCTAAGGTAAGGCAATCGCAGACAACGGGAATGTCGATGTCATGTTGAAGGAGCTTGGAAGTTTAACGGAGGACCAGACTTTCTGATAAAGCTGCAGACAAGTTGAGTATTGAAGCTGCGCTTTGGACGGCTATGATGCCGAGGTGGAGGCCGGATGGAACAGGAAAGAGTAACGTTGGAGCTCTTGGAGCCGAAAAGAGAAGCTGACTGAAAAGAAAGATCACCTGAGCAGGTAAGAAAATGATTGATAATATCTTGGCAGCGATGTGCAGAGAAACGACCTGCGTGAGCGAGGCAACGAAGTTTAGATATTAGAGGTGAAGCACGAAACGACGGCGTCTGAGCGTTTGCTAAAAACGAAACACTAGACAGAAAAGGTGCAGGTGATCAGGTCTTAAATAGTAAATAGAACTAATTAACTGGAGATTAGAAAATTGAAAGATTAGCGGCCCCACCAGCTCCACCCCCCCCCGAACCTCGCAAGCTAACATTTAAATCATTATAAGTGAAAATGGCGGCTGCTTTTAACGTTAGTTCAAGTTAGTAAAATAACCCATTAGATTGTGGTTTGCACTTCCTGTGAACATGATCATTACTGAAAATAACTTATTTGGAAGTATTTCTAAACTGAAAAAAACCCAGTAAACACTGCAATTACAAAATGTGAGTGTGGTTGGCTCTTAACACAAAGCGCCCTGTGGATCCTCTCACTCAAACTGCTCGAGATGACACCACTTATACAAGAAGAGACACTATTAATTTACATAGATTTAGCTTAACCTATTAAAAAGGTGTCGCCAAAAACATCTTGTCCATATAAATATTCAGACATTCATAAATGTAAAGGTAGATGATTGAAACCCCTTTCTCCTGAATTGTCCTCTTTTCAAATGCACATTGTGTACAGGCTTTTCTGCAGCGGTGCCCCAAACTGTTATTCATGGTATGGAATGTAAAACAAATGGGTCTTCATTTTATTCTCCCCAAAACATGTGTTTGTGCAATGGTGCGTGGTCTAGACTCGGAGCACGTTCTTGCCCTAACGCAGCTGTGTGTTGTGCCCATTCTTTAGGAGAAGAAGGTTATCCTACAGTCCTTGTTTCCTCTGCTGATGTGCACTGCAGCTATGGAAGGAGACATTGAAGGACTGGAGGGGCACTTAAACCAGGTGAGTGAGGTGTCAGGTTTGCACGTACTCTTTTTATTTATATATATATACTCTAAACACACTCTTAAACTCAGGGGAGACGTTCAGGAGGACATTAAGATGTTTCAGACTCCTGTAAGTGGATTGTTCGTGCACTGGGCTTGCAACATATCCAGATGACTTTTAATAATCAAGAAATTCACACAGACTCATTTGATTTGAAGTTTTAACGAATAAGAATAGTATTGGTACCCCTTTGGTTTATTAACTGCTAAAAAATGGATTGAGTAGTTACAGACTATGTCGAATCCCAACTGACAGGCAAGCTTGCAGTCCAGTGCCTTAACAGTTGTTAGCATTAATACTTCAATACATTTTATGGTTGCAACATGTTTTTCTCTAAGGCTACGCGTGCATAAAACTAAAGATGCCCACCGCTAAGTCCTAAAACATCCAATATGTCATTCTCATAGACTAAAACATAAGTCACATACCTTAAAGCAATGCATCAATATAGGAGAGATATAGATTCCAAATAGTTCTTACCTCCCAAATTATATATGGAAGTAAAGAGTATAAGGTAAGGACAGGAACTGTCTTCAAAGGCAAAGACTTCTGAACACGACCCAAACAGCAATCGGCTCGATCGGAGATCTTCACAGCATGGACTACACAACTTGTAGTTAGCAAGTTGGTGATACTTGACTCGGATTTTACCTCGGTTTTTATAGAGTTTTTGCCTCGCTTCTTGCGTCAGAAGTCTCAATTAAGTTATGAACATTAATCAGCCTTAACAGCTCATGTCCTTCAAGTGAATAACATTTTCAAAACATCCGGTAACTCCCTTCATAAGATTAATTAGCCATCATCCCCTAATCCACCTTTACTTCATCTCCAAAATATGTAAGGTGAACTTTTGAACTTATGTGTTTTTCTTAGTACCAGAGAGTTCCTGAACACAGCATACATGTGAATATAAGTATATAAAAATACATAGATAGATGTGATTATTTTATATATCTATCTATCTATCTATCTATCTATATATATATATATATATATATATATATATATATATCAGTGTAATTATCCCAATCCTAAGTCAAAAAATATATAGATGTCCCTTTTAACATCAAAAGACATTC
Source organism: Acipenser ruthenus (assembly GCF_902713425.1). Classification (NCBI taxonomy): domain Eukaryota; kingdom Metazoa; phylum Chordata; class Actinopteri; order Acipenseriformes; family Acipenseridae; genus Acipenser; species Acipenser ruthenus. The sequence continues at coordinate 10,141,712 of NC_081214.1, read as the reverse complement.
ACCTAATTTGGTTGGCTGTGTTACATGCATAGATGTGGTTTAACAGTTAACTAAACTATATTGGATTTCTTAAGCAGGCAACTATATATCCAAGCATTCTCATTTAAATACAGTCTATCAGGAACATAATAAAAATATAACAGTCTAATTTTAGCTATTCAGTGCTTTAAACTAAAAGTGACCTCTCTCTGTTTCTTTTACAAAAGTCCTGTTCAAGCAAATTCTGAACCACCTGCTTCTCTATCAAGGTCATCCATCACTGATAGAATACTCTTTCGTAAGCATCTTTTCAGATGTATGGCATTCCATGGTCCTATGCTATAGCCCCCCTCATTTGTTCCAAGTGATATTTCTTATATGTAATAGATCACTCATTATATAAACCTTGGAATCCAGACTCCTAAACTTTACCCTCCGCCTGGTACGATAAACGAGTAAGGGTTACCAAGATTAATTACCTTCTCTTTTGCAAGCTTGCGGTATGCCTGACAAAGACTGGTACCATTCTATTTTGACTAACATTCTTACTTTAAGTTAATTTCTGCACAATATTCTCTTAGTTCCAAATTCCTATAAACTTTCTACTAATACACTTCATATTGTTCTACCTCACAGTAAAATCACAAACCATTATTTATTTTAATTCAATACACTTACACTATATGGATTATTTCCATTTCACTTGCATTTATTTTACCAGATTGGAATGCTAAGGAGGCTCCATGTGTATTTTAGAGATCCTACCTCTTGATAAGAGAGAGGCCCCAAACTTCAACATGCCTAGCAGAAGTTTCTACCAAAGAACCACTTTACACAGACTTCATCCAATTCCACTAATAACATTGTTAGTGGTCATAAAGAAATATTCTTAAACAATAATACAGTGGATTAATATCAAGGCACATTATAGTATATTATTGCAAACTAACATAAAGAATATATCATAATACATTTATAAGTAGGGTACTTCAACATCTTAGATTCTGCCATTGATGTCAAGCAAGTCAGCCCTGCTTCAGCAGGATTCAACTTCTCTCTCTGTTTCAGCTCTAAGTGGTTCTGTGAAGGCCACAACAGAATATGGTAGCCATCTTTTCACATCACAGGTATGAAGGACATCAGCCTTCACTTGATACCTACAAAATATCTGGATATGTCAAGCAGGAATACCTTCTTCGCATTCCAGTTTACCCAAATGTGCCCATCTTACAGTATGATCAGTTTCTGCTCTGTGAGTTTGTCAAAGCCACCACAGGTGTGTCTTTAAAAGCCTGATACCTGCAAAAACTTAAATCTTTTTAGCAGGGCTTCCATCTCTACATTCCCATTCCCATCATCAGTGGAAAGACTTCAAATAAATTAAACTGTTTCTATCAAAGAGACATCTATCTCTGCCGCATACAACTTTTTCTCAAAAAAGGTGATTGCACCTTGTACAAGAGAAGACAGGTTTTAGATTTATTCGTGACAGAGAACTAAGACCAGGGCCACAGTGGGTATAGGTCAGTGGAGGCTCCTTAGAGGGTATATGCAAGGGAGGCAGTGCCTAACATTTCAAAGTGGGAAATATATATATTATATATATATATATATATAAAATTAATATTATGTGAAAGAATCGCCCTCACCGCGGTTCATTGCCCCTTTAAAAACACCGACTCAACACACAGAAATGGATTTTTGAAAGTGCGATTGCGCTATTTTTAATGAAAATACAAAAACAAAATAAACAAAACAAACACCTAGCTCTTCTTTGAGCAATAACTAAAACAAAACAGGAACCTAAACTAAACACAGGACAGCTAAGCTGTTTACCTGTAACAAAAACAAACAGAACAGCACACACAGAAAAGGATTCACTCTACCTTTTCCCTTTTAAATTACGGCTGTACCCACACACCAGCACAGTCGGGCTTCTACACTCTTCAGCAGCCACCCAGAGCAGACTGACTGCTCTCCTTATAAACCCTGCACCTGGCTCTAATTTTCAATAATAGCCAGGTGCAGGTGATGATTAAACAATAAAACAATTAACAAAACAATTAAACAATTAACAAGACAAACCAAAAATGTGCCTACGCACATGTTTTTCTACAGGGAGGATTTAACCCCCTCCCTGCTGTCTTACAATATATATATATATATATATATATATATATATATATATATATATATATATATATATATATATATAATATTGTATATTTGTTTCCTATTTTTGTATTATTGTATTAATTTATATATATATATATATATATATATATATATATATATATATATATATATATATATATATATATATATATAATATATACAGTGCCTTGCATAAGTATTCACCCCCCTTGGACTTTTCCACATTTTGTAGTGTTACAACCTGGAATTAAAATGGATTTAATTAGGATTTTTTGTCACTGATCTACACAAAATAGTCCATAATGTTGAAGTGGGGAAAAGAAATCTATATATTTTTCAAAATTATTTACAAATAAAAAACTGAAAAGTCTTGATTGCATAAGTATTCACCCGCTTTGCTGTGACACCCCTAAATAAGCTCTGGTACAACCAATTGCCTTCAGAAGTCACATAATTAGTTGAATGGAGTCCACCTGTGTGCAATTAAGGTGTCACATGATCTCAGATTAAATACACCTGTTTCTGGAGTTTGTTAGAGAGCATATCTAAACAGCATCATGAAGACCAAGGAGCTATCAAAACAAGTCCGGGATAAAGTTCTGGAGAAGCACCAATCAGGGTTGGGTTATAAAAAAATATCCCAAACTTTGAACATCCCCCGGAGCACCGTTAAATCCATTATTAAAAAATTGAAAGAATATGGCACAACCGCGACTCTGCCTAGAGAAGGCCGTCCACCAAAACTCAGTGACCAGGTAAGGAGGGCATTAGTCAGAGAAGCAACCAAGAGGCCAATGGTAACTCTGAAGGAGCTGGAGAGATCCACAGCTGAGATGGGAGAAACCATCCATGGGACAACTATAACCTGAACGCTCCACAAAGCTGGGCTTTATGGAAGAGTGGCGAGAAGAAAGCCATTGCTGAAAAAAACCCATATCAGATCCCGTTTGGATTTTGCCAAAAGGCATGTGGGAGACACAGCAAACATGTGGTTCTCCTGTCTGATGAGACCAAAATTGAACTTTTTGGCCTTAGCGCAAAACGCTATGTGTGGCGCAAAGCCAACACTGCTCATCACCCTGAGAACACCATCCCCACGGTGAAGCATGGTGGTGGCAGCATCATGTTATGGGGATGCTTTTCATCGGCAGGGACTGGGAAACTGGTCAGGATTGAGGGCAAGATGGATGGAGCCAAATACAGGGAAATTCTAGAGGAAAACCTGTTTCAGTCTGCAAGAGACCTGGGACTGGGGTGGAGGTTCACCTTCCAGCAGGACAATGACCCTAAACACACAGCCAAAGCTACACTGGAGTGGTTTAAAAACAAGAACCTGAATGTCTTAGAATGGCCCAGTCAAAGCCCAGACCTCAATCCAATTGAGAATCTGTGGCAAGACTTGAAAATTGCTGTTCACCAATGGTCCCCATCCAACTTGACAGAGCTTGAGCAATTTTGCCAAGAAGAATGGGCAAAAATTGCAGGATCCAGATGTGCAAAGCTGGTAGAGACTTACCCAAAAAGACTCACAGCTGTAATTGCTGCCAAAGGTGCTTCTACCAAGTATTGACTCGGGGGTGAATACTTATGCAACCAACAAATGTCTTTTTTTTTGTTTAATTAACTTTTGTGTCACAATAAAAAATATTTTGCACCTTCAAAGTGTTAAGTATGTTGTGTAAATCAAATGGTAAAAATGCCAATTAAATCAGTTTTAATTCCAGGTTGTAACACTACAAAAAGTCCAAGGGGGGTGAATACTTATGCAAGGCACTGTGTGTGTGTGTGTGTATATATATATATATATATATAATATACAGTACTGTGCAAAAGTTTTAGGCAGGTGTGAAAAAATGCTGTAAAGTAAGAATGCTTTCAAAAATAGACATGTTAATAGATTATATTTATCAATTAACTAAATGCAAAGTGAGTGAACAAAGAAAAATCTAAATCAAATCCATATTTGGTGTGACCACCCTTTGCCTTCAAAACAGCATCAATTCTTCTAGGTACACTTGCACAAAGTCAGGGATTTTGTAGGCATATAGTCAGGTGTATGATTAAACAATTATACCAAACAGGTGCTAATGATCATCAATTCAATATGTAGGTTGAAACACAATCATTAACTGAAACAGAAACAGCTGTGTAGGAGGAATAAAACTGGGTGAGGAACAGCCAAACTCAGCTAACAAGGTGAGGTTGCTGAAGACAGTTTACTGTCAAAAGTCATAGACCATGGCAAGACTGAGCACAGCAACAAGACACAAGGTAGTTATACTGCATCAGCAAGGTCTCTCCCAGGCAGAAATTTCAAGGCAGACAGGGGTTTCCAGATGTGCTGTCCAAGCTTTTTTGAAGAAGCACAAAGAAACGGGCAACGTTGAGGACCGTAGACGCAGTGGTCGGCCAAGGAAACTTACTGCAGCAGATGAAAGACACCTCATGCTTACTTCCCTTCGCAATCGGAAGATGTCCAGCAGTGCCATCAGATCAGAATTGGCAGAAAACAGTGGGACCCTGGTACACCCATCTACTGTCCGGAGAAGTCTGGTCAGAAGTGGCCTTCATGGAAGACTTGCGGCCAAAGAGCCATACCTCCGACGTGGAAACAAGGCCAAGCGACTCAACTATGCACGAAAACACAGGAACTGGGGTGCAGAAAAATGGCAGCAGGTGCTCTGGACTGATGAGTCAAAATTTGAAATATTTGGTTGTAGCAGAAGGCAGTTTGTTCGCTGAAGGGCTGGAGAGCGGTACACGAATGAGTGTCTGCAGGCAACAGTGAAGCATGGTGGAGGTTCCTTGCAAGTTTGGGGCTGCATTTCTGCAAATGGAGTTGGGGATTTGGTCAGAATTAATGGTCTCCTCAATGCTGAGAAGTACAGGCAGATACTTATCCATCATGCAATACCATCAGGGAGGCATCTGATTGGCCCCAAATTTATTCTGCAGCATGACAACGACCCCAAACATACAGCGAAAGTCATTAAGAACTATCTTCAGCGTAAAGAAGAACAAGGAGTCCTGGAAGTGATGGTATGGCCCCCACAGAGCCCTAATCTCAACATCATCGATTCTGTCTGGGATTACATGAAGAGAGAGAAGCAACTGAGGCTGCCTAAATCCACAGAAGAACTGTGGTTAGTTCTCCAAGATGTTTGTGCCAACCTACCTGCCGAGTTCCTTCAAAAACTATGTGCAAGTGTACCTAGAAGAATTGATGCTGTTTTGAAGGCAAAGGGTGGTCACACCAAATATTGATTTGATGTAGATTTTTCTTCTGTTCACTCACTTTGCATTTTGTTAATTGATAAATACAAACTATTAACATGTCTATTTTTGAAAGCATTCTTACTTTACAGCATTTTTTCACACCTGCCTAAAACTTTTGCACAGTATTGTATATATATATTAAACTGTATAAAAGTAGACAGAAACCTCACTGTGATAACATTAGTAAATAACACGCGCTACGGTGAATTTCAAACTTAAACCATTATCCTGTGTTTTGGATACAGCCACGTAGTGCATCCTCTTCTATCCTTGTCCATCTGTTTGCCATTTTCCCCAACATTACTGTGATCTCAGGCTGTATACACATTTGTCAGCCAGGGTCTTTAAACTTCATTAGTCAGTTTCCCTAGTTAAGGTGTGCCATCTGCCTTTTTGTGCCTCCCCATTTTTTTGGCCACCAGCCACCACTGGTATAGGTAGAGGTGTCACCTTGGCGTATTTTGGAAACATTGATTCGATACTTAATGCGACTAATGGTAATAGGTAGAGTGGCATGAAAAGCACATTAATCTGCCCAGCATGCACTGCTTTCTACTTTGTGCTCCATGTAAGCGCAAGGCAAAGCTGTCTACAGATGGAAAACAACTGCTTTTAAGCCATATCAATATTTTTAATAAAATATTATTAATAAAAAAACTTTGATCATTACAAAAACATTTTTTTAAGTGTATCTTATATATCTGTTTATGGTTCCTTACTTTAATTTTGCTTTGGAATTGTCCATACCACCAAACAAAACAACACACAACCCATAAGAATACAAATATGAATGATGTACTCATGAAACTAATAACAAGATGCAGAACAAGGGAAGGTGAATGTGTAACTAGCATTATAGGTATAACTTGCTCAGGGTCACACAGTGAGTCAGTGAGTGAGCTGGGATTTGACCAGGGACCTCCTGGGTACAAAACCTTTTCTTTAACCTCCGGACCACACAGCCTCCTGTCGTTGCTGGCATTTCCCAGTCCGCTTTTTCTCCTTCATTGCCAGTTGTGCTCAAATACCGATTTTTCCCCTAAAAGAAGGGTGTACTTACAAGCCTTGAAAACACAGGCATGTTGGCCAGTTTTTTCACTAGAAATGTATTTTAATGGAAACTGTGGCAGGGTGAAGGGTGATATAAGGAATCAAATCTGGCCTCCCGACAGGTGGAGATGCTAGAGGGAGGTTAACCTACGTGACGTCACCAAGATGGAGCATACCTTAAGTATAGAGTCTGGTTGTGGCAGCCTTCTTGGGAAGGTTGAAGACTCAGGTGCTGCAGGTTATGCTGATATCAAAGCCCTATTATGTCACAAGCACAACTGGTTAGCGGTTGACTGGGATGGTTTGATGGAGGCCAGCAGGGGTGTGGAGGACCAATGAAACACCAGAGGTTGAGATGCTAAAAAGAGATTGTAGCAAGGGTGAAAACACACACACACACTATTTACAATATAAACACATGGTTTTCAGCCGGTATGACTGCAGGCTCTGTGAGAGTCTTTTCTCCTCCTTGCCTTGGCACTTCCTGTCAACAGAGTGGTGTTTTGACCTGCTTTTCCACCAGACGGATCAACTCCAACCCACGGAGATTCCCTGATCACTTCTGGTAATAATCCTTTTGGGTTGCAAGCAGATGAAACACAATCAGCAGTTCTCAGGTCCCATATAGTTGTTCCAGTTGGCCAGCGCAGTGCCTTCTCCCCAAGGGATTTCCTGCTAGTCCACTCAGTCCACTCACTCTTTTTATACTACTGGCCACGCCTCCATCAAACCATACCAGCCAACCGCTAACCATTTGTACTTGCGAATAATAGGGCTTTGATGTCAGCGTTACTTGCAGCCCCTGTGGCCGCAACCAGACTCTTTAAGGTATGCTTCATCTTGGTGAGGTCACGCAGGTCCCTCCCTCTAGCGTCTCCACCTGTTGGGAGGCAAGATTTTACTCCTTATATCACCCTTCACGCTGCCACAGAAACCTTTTTTATTTTTTGGATTATGCCCATAATCTTTGCCGGATTTTTTGATTTTTGCCATTCCGATATAAGACATCTGACTATGTAGGGATATCCTCTTCATTGTCTACTTGCACAGGGCGCTGATGCCCAAATGACGTCCAATTATGGGCGAACACCCCTTCATGTGGCAGCGGGAGAGGGGGACCTGGACACAGTGAGGTTCCTTCTGAAGAAAGGTGCGGATATCAGCTACAGGGACGATTTCAGAGAACCTGCCCTCAATGACGCCATGGTTAAATGTAATATGTGAGCACGGGGTTGCACAGAATTAATTCACGTGCTGGGATTCAAGTGAATAATTAATTAGTAATTGAATCCCAGCACAACAGTATATATAGATGCACGTTTCTTTCACTCGGGGTTGGGTGTTCGAGAGTGGAGAACGGGTGAGAGAAGGAGAACGTAAAGTAAAGGAAAATAATAATCTATAAGTGTTTGTACTCACCGTGTTTGTTTGTCTCTCCGTGCACCGTTTGTTAAGTGTTTAGTACGTTTTGTTTGTCTGTTTATTTTGGCGCAAGTGCCGTGTCCAGTGTTTTTGTCTGTTCAAACCTTTTATTTTCTGTTCTGTTATTAAATGCTGAGCGAAAGCATTCGCTCAGCTTCACCAAACCTCAAATCTCTGTCTGTTTATTTCCTGCATCTGGTCTGACGCCACCCACTCCGGCCGTCTTTGTGACACGTGGTGTCCTGCGTGGGATCGACAGCGCCTCCAGGACTCAGGCCAGAGCAGGAACCGCAGTTTGGATTTAAAAAATAAAAAAAATAAAATAAAATGGCAGAAGACACCATCAAACTGCGGGACTGGATTCTGGAGAATGCTGGGCTGGAGGCCCAGTCTATCCCAGTAGCCGTCCGGTTCCTGCGGTTTATGGACAGAGAGCGATGGGAGGCATATGCGAGGGAACAGACCCTAAGCACCTGGGAGGATGGTGTGGGGTTGGTCCTCAGCTACCTGGAGGCAATTATAAGTGGAACAGCAGCCCAGGTAGCAGGTCCACCAGCAGAGGAAGAATGCCTGCTGTCCCCGTCTCCACCAGCAGAGGAAGAATGCCTGCTGGTTTTGCGTCCACAGCCCGAGCGGGAGGAGCCAGGGCATCCACAGCCCGAGCGGGAGGAGCCAGAGCGTCCACAGCCCAAGCGGGAGGAGCCAGAGCGTCTACAGCCCAAGCGGGAGGAGCCTGAGTGTCCACAGCCCAAGCGGGAGGAGCCTGAGTGTCCACAGCCCAAGCGGGAGGAGCCTGAGTGTCCACAGCCCAAGCGGGAGGAGCCCGAACGTCCTACGCCTGAGTGGGAGGAGCCCGAACGTCCTACGCCTCAGTGGGAGGAGCCCGAACGTCCTACGCCTGAGTGGGGGGAGCCCGAACGTCCACAGTCCAAGAGGGGGGAGTCGGTGTGTCCACAGCCCAAAAGAGAGGAGTCGGTGCGTCCACAGCCCAAAAGGGAGGAGTCGGTGCGTCCACAGCCCAAAAGGGAGGAGTCGGTGCGTCCACAGCCCGAAGAGAGGGAAGTCGGGGCTTCCACAGCCCCAGGACCCAAGCTGCCAGCAGAGGGAGAATGCCTGCTGGTTCCACCTCCACCAGCAGAGGGAGAATGCCTGCTAGTTTCCCCGTCAAAGGCGGAGCCGCACCAGTTCCCTGCAAGAGAGGCAGAGCAGCACCAGTCCCCTGGAAAAGGGGGAGACTACACGCTGCTCCCACCTCCATCGGCAGGAGACTACACGCTGCTCCCACCTTCACCGGCAGGAGCAGAGCAGCCGGAGCTGCCTCTACCTCCGCCACCTACACCGTCAGGAGCAGAGCAGCCGGAGCTGCCTCTGCCTCCGCCACCTCCACCGGCAGGAACAGAGCAGCAGGAGCTGCCTCTGCCTCCGCCACCTCCACCGGAAGGAGCAGAGGAGCAGGAGCTGCCTCCACCACAGGGAGTATGGTGGCCGGAGCCCCAGAAAGGGGAGCTGTCGGCCACGAAGAAGGGGGAGGAGGTCTGGAGACCACCAACCCCAGCAGCAGTTTCGCTGCCGGAGATCGTGGGGGAGGTCCGGAGACCTGCTCCCACTGCAGCAGTTTCGCTGCCGGAGATCGTGGGGGAGGTCCGGAGACCTGCTCCCACTGCAGCACTTGTGCTGCAGAAGATACTGTGGCCGGAGCCCCGGAAGAGGGAGCTGCCGGCTACGAAGAAGAGGGGAGGTCAGGAGACCATTCCCCAAGCAGCTTTTCCGCTGCCAGGACTGCCCCGGCTGAAGGAGTCCGTCTGGGAGCTGTCAGCACGTCTGCTGACAGCATGGCCAGTAGCAGCCTAGCTACTGGCAACATTGCCACCTGTGGACCCCTGGAAGCCTCCCTTCCCAGCCCGAGACTTTGGCCTGGACTGCTGGATTTTTAAGGGGGGAGGTGGCCGTTGAGGCCATGTGTGCTTTGCACAGGGGGGGGGTATATGTGGCAATGTGCCCCGCCCCTGTGTGCTTATTATGTGTTGTATGGTGCGTGTGTTAATGTTGGTGTATAGTCATCGGTACACAGGATATAAACGGGTCTGTGTTTCACGTGTATTTAAAAAGTGTAGATTTGTATTTAGGCACGAGGAGAGCACAAATCACTTCACATGCTGGTTAAATGTAATATGTGAGCACGGGGTTGCACAGAATTAATTCACGTGCTGGGATTCAAGTGAATAATTAATTAGTAATTGAATCCCAGCACAACAGTATATATAGATGCACGTTTCTTTCACTCGGGGTTGGGTGTTCGAGAGTGGAGAACGGGTGAGAGAAGGAGAACGTAAAGTAAAGGAAAATAATAATCTATAAGTGTTTGTACTCACCGTGTTTGTTTGTCTCTCCGTGCACCGTTTGTTAAGTGTTTAGTACGTTTTGTTTGTCTGTTTATTTTGGCGCAAGTGCCGTGTCCTGTGTTTTTGTCTGTTCAAACCTTTTATTTTCTGTTCTGTTATTAAATGCTGAGCGAAAGCATTCGCTCAGCTTCACCAAACCCCAAATCTCTGTCTGTTTATTTCCTGCATCTGGTCTGACGCCACCCACTCCGGCCGTCTTTGTGACAGGGTCGTAAAGCAGCACATCACAAGCAGACCTAGAGTAAGTAATGGCTACAGTGCATTGCAGCTGCTCTTTTATACAAGGTAGCTGCATTTCAAAACTCCTGTCAGATTAAGAATATATAATAAGGGGTAGATGTACTAAAGTGTTGCAAACCAGTTGCAAATGAGTCGGAAGTCTAGGGTGAAATGTACTAAACATGTGCAATGCTGTTAGCGACTTTTTAGGGAGTGCTTTGCGGCAGCAGTTTTTCTTTGCGGTTGAACCTTAGATGAATGTGTAATTATGGGCGTTCCTGCATAAATTTGCAAAAAGGGGGCGGAGATAGTGCAAATGAGGGTTCTCAAATATTATAATGAGACGTACTAAAGCTGCCGGCAATTGCATTTAAACAGTCGTAATTATTATTGTTCTTTGTTTATTTAGCAGACGACTTTATCCAAGGTGACTCACAGAGACTAGTGTTTGTGAACTATGCATCAGCTGTAGTCACTTGTCTCGCCTGAAAGACAGAGCACAAGGAGGTTAAGTGACTTGCTCAGGGTCACACAGTGAGTCAGTGAGTGAGCTGGGATTTGACCGGGGACCTCCTGGGTACAAAACCTTTTCTTTAACCTCCGGATCACACAGCCTCCTGTGGTTGCTGGCATTTCCCAGTCTGCTTTTTCGCCTTCATTGCCAGTTGTGCTCAAATACCTATTTTCCCCTAAAAGAAGGGTGTACTTACAAGCCTTGACAACAAATTTCTATAACATTTCTGGTTTCCCCCAACGTGTTGGGAGCAATAAACTGTACACTAACCCATCCAGCTCATTACTGACCACAGGATGCGGGGCTGCTGGTTATTCCTAGAGTCAACAAAAGCAACACAGGAGGTAGGGCCTTTTCTTGTAGCGCTCCTAAATTATGGAATGCTCTGCCTTTGTTTGTCAGGGAAGCTGGGACCGTTACAGTTTTCAAGTCAAGACTAAAAACGTACTTTTATAAAATGGCTTTCTTATCTTAGTGGGTTTTAATGTAACTTTAAAATTGCTGCTTTTGTATTATATGTACTGTTATTTAATGGTCTGACTGTGGCAGTTGTATGTGTGACATGCTATACAAATGTATTGTGGTTTGTTCTTTTTTTCTGCTATGTACTATATGTACTGTACAGTGCTTTGTGATACTTTTGTATAAAAAGCATTATATAAATGCAAGAAATAAAAAAATGATAATTCTGAGCATCTGTATAGGACCATGATCTATTTTGTGTTAATTGTCTAGGCTACTAAGTAGGCCAAGTTAAAAATAATAATAATAATTAAAAAAAAAAAAAAAAAAAAAAAAAATAATAATTTAGTTTCAATTTAAAATAATCTTTTATTCGCATTGTACACCAATGTGTACAGTGCAGCAGCATGATTTATTTTGTGTTACCAATAGGCTCATTTGATTTTACTACTATACTGTATAGGCCTACTGTACAGATTTATATTTACATAATATAATGTGTAGCCTACCCAAAACACATTAGTGTTATCTCAGCGCAATGATTACATTTAAAATGCATTGAGCACTATACATGTATGTGTGTGCGATTTGAATGTATTGTTTTTAAACCCGACACCATTATGTCAGACAAACATGTCTGGTTTAGCGAGGGGCTACTGTATGATTATGAAAAGCTTTTTGGGGGTGAAGTAAAAAGAAAGTGTCCTAGGTATTCATTTGATTCATTTGTACTACTGTACTGTATACTGTATAGGCCTACTCAACACTGTAGAATCTGACTGCCTTTTATTTTTGATATATATAACAGTATTAAAATAGGTCAAATGAAGACGGAACAGAATGCATTATACAGATGACGTTTATGTTTAACAAAAACAGTGTTATTTTGATTCTTGCACCCTTGCATCTATAGACGTTATCCTTCGGGCACCCTCTGCTGCAGCAAACCACAACTCAGCTCCTGCTATTTATTTTAACAATGTCACACGACTCTTGCAATGTATAAATGCTAGAGATCTTGCTAAGAAGACACAACAAATATTTAAATTAGTATATTCATTAACAAAATTTATCTTAGTACATACGACAACATGTATACTTTGTGAATTGTCGCAACGAAAATGCAAATTGTGGTATGTTTGTGCTGCGACTGGCCCATCTTAGCACATCTACCCCTACTTTTAGCTTTATTATTTGTATTTCGTGTTCATTAAAAATCCAGATTTAGATATCAGATTTAGATATCTCTACCATTATTTTAAAAAATGTAATACAGGAGTTGCAAAGTCACTTTAAAGGGGTCTCAGCTTTACAAAGTTTGAGAATCACTGGCCTAAAGGGTTATTAGGGGAGATTTTATTCTTCTAAAATGTTAGGAGTTAACCCTAGCCAATACTGTAAGCACAGCACAGAGGCCAGGACCAGAGGACACAGCTGGGAATTCAGTGAGTAGGAGACACTTGGTGATTGCATGGAATTGGTTACCTAGTCATGTTGTTGATGCTGAATAACTGGGATCTTTTAGACCCGACTTGACAAAGTTCAGTCAGGTACCAGGTGGATGAGCATTGATGAGCCAAGTGGCCTCCTCGTGTTCATAAATGTTCAGATGTTCTTTGGTAAAAGTGCTGGATTCATATATCAACAGGGATAGCTTCCTCAATTCAGTGATCATCATGCCTCAGGCCTGCCCTGGAGGGCCAGCCTTTCTTTTTAGGATATATTCAGAGGGTCTTGGACAAGGTTCGTTTTCCAGAATTTGTTTTGACAAAGTCTATAAATCTAACGATCACAAGAAGCTGTGTTGTTGTGGAAGGGTACATGGACTTCACTGCAGTCAAAAGCCCAGGGACACTAGTCACCCCCCAGAAACCAGAGAAAATTGGGAATTTATTTGTAGAAAGTGTAGAACTTTATCAAAGGAGAGTTGATATGTCGAACACCCACATCACAGAAATAACCAATCAGTCATTAAATCTTTCCTAATATAAATTGCCATCATTTCCTCGGTCTCCTGTTTTCCTATATGAAAAACGCACACATTATGGTGGAGGTGCATTTGATTTTTTAATGCTAATATTACTTGAAGCTGTTAGTGAAGGAAATGTATTGAACGCTTCTTGCAGTTACTTCATGCTGTACTTCCACTGAGCTTCGAGAGGTCGCATGAAGGAAGTTGACATTGACAGCATGTCAGTCATAAGAAAAGCAGTGGATCAAATACGAGCCACTGCGTCTGGATTCTGGGACTTCAAGCTCTTTTACGAAAATACATGGCAAACATTTAGAATGTTATGGGTCTTTTCCAGGAGAAATTTATTTTTTTAAAAAATACTCAGGAAGTAAAAAAAAAAAAAGGAAACATTCTGAATTGTTTTTCCTACAGACACAAACTCCCAGAAGCAACTCAGGTGTGTCGGAGGTGTTCCTTCAAAGGGCAGTGCAGTGTGGAAAAGAGTGCATGCTTACAAATGCTATAAAAAATAATACCATTAAAAATCTAAATGTTCGATCTGGGAAGGGATAGTAATACGTATTATAATGAATGCTGCTAAACACTGAATGTTGAATGTAACAATAATGTGAGTGATTTCCTTACTTTTCTGCAGTTTCTACAGAATATATAGAGGTGTTCCATGAAAGTCAACATTGTAGAAGCAACTAGTGTCCCCAGGGTTAAAGGGTCATCCACAGAAAAAGGATCAGAGATTGAGATCCGCCAGCATTTAAATCATTAGAATGGGGCCCCGTGTCCTCTGTCAACTCTGGATGTTTTGGAGCTCTTGTACACCTCTGTTCCCTGCAGGAATTTAGAAGTGGTGGAGCACCTAGTCAGTGAGGGGGCTTATCTGGAGATCCTTCCCGGAGCGCTGGGGGGAGAGATGTGCTGGTGAGTACAGAAATCACACATTCTAAAAACTACTGGCACTGGTAAAGAAGCCCACCTAATAACCAATGTCAATGTTACCTTACATGAATTTATGCCACTTTGTAGGTCTAATATTTCATATATGTAGGCTTTCTCCGTTTCTTTTTCTTTTTTTTTAAATAATATTTCTTTATTTTCCCCTAATTTGGAATGTCCAATTATGTTTTTTCTCCTCACCGCAGCGAGTCCCCGCACAGCACAGACGTTCTGAGGGTGTGTGAGCGCCCTCCGATCTCACAAGCCTAAAGCCAGAATCGCTTTTAAGAACATAAGAACATAAGAAAGTTTACAAACGAGAGGAGGCCATTCAGCCCATCTTGCTCGTTTGGTTGTTAGAAGCTTATTGATCCCAGAATCTCATCAAGCAGCTTCTTGAAGGATTACTGGGGAGTTGGTTCCAGACCCTCACAATTCTCTGTGTAAAAAAGTGCCTCCTATTTTCTGTTCTGAATGCCCCTTTATCTAATCTCCATTTGTGACCCCTGGTCCTTGTTTCTTTTTTCAGGTCGACATTGTCAATACCTTTTAAAATTTTGAATGCTTGAATCAGATCGCCGTGTAGTCTTCTTTGTTCAAGACTGAATAGATTCAATTCTTTAAGCCTGTCTGCATATGACATGCCTTTTAAAGCTGGAATAATTCTGGTCACTCTTCTTTGCATGCTGAGCAATCCAGAGCAGAGGTGGGCGGGCTACCAGGACCAGAGCGGCAGCGCTTTAACTGGATGAGCCACTCAGGGACCCCCTGGTTTGCTCCTTTTCAACGTTTATTTTTCACTGGCTCTCAAAATACCGTACTATATCACTGTAACCTAGGCTAGGGTAGGGTTTAAAGTTAGGAATATTGCAATCCAACTGAGATGTCTGTGTATCCTAACAGGACAAGCCATTACTTATACAATTTCACAGTACATTTGCACAGTCATTTTTCAGTTTCCCATGTTATTCTCATGGTTATACTATGCATTTACCATAGATTATCATGGTTTGCCATGTTTTCTTAATATGCTTTACCATACCTCTCCGTGCTTTACAATGCTTTACCATGCTCACTGTGCTTTGTCACACTTTGCTATGACTTTATTATGGAGAACAATTATAAGGAGATGTTAGTGTTGTTTGGATTTAAAACTTTTTCAGATTGTAATGTTGTCTTATTGGCTCTCGTCTCCTGCAGTCTTGCCTATTTGAATGATACCAAACAAATGGAGATATGGATGGCAGCAGGGAAGCACCTCAACTATGCTGATTATGACAAGAGGACTCCTCTTCATGTGGTATGTCAGAGTCTATGGATCAATCCCTTTCCCCAAACAATTGCAGTTTTGTGATTTAATTTTGCTGCTCATGTGAGCCTCCCCACATTGCCCTGTAAGCATGCCTCAAGCCTGTCCTGGACTGGAGGGAGCACCCTTTCTCTCAGGTAGTGAGGGAGTTCAGTCTCCATACCTCAAGCCTGCCCTGGACTGGAGGGAGCACCCTTTCTCTCAGGCAGTGAGGGAGTTCAGTCTCCATACCTCAAGCCTGCCCTGGACAGGAGGGAGCACCCTTTCTCTCAGGCAGTGAGGGAGTTCAGTCTCCATACCTCAAGCCTGCCCTGGACTGGAGGGAGCACCCTTTCTCTCAGGCAGTGAGGGAGTTCAGTCTCCATGCCTCAAGCCTGCCCTGGACTGGAGGGAGCACCCTTTCTCTCAGGCAGTGAGGGAGTTCAGTCTCCATACCTCAAGCCTGTCCTGGACTGGAGGGAGGACCCTTTCTCTCAGGCAGTGAGGGAGTTCAGTCTCCATGCCTCAAGCCTGCCCTGGACTGGAGGGAGCACCCTTTCTCTCAGGCAGTGAGGGAGTTCAGTCTCCATACCTCAAGCCTGTCCTGGACTGGAGGGAGCACCCTTTCTCTCAGGCAGTGAGGGAGTTCAGTCTCCATACCTCAAGCCTGCCCTGGACTGGAGGGAGGACCCTTTCTCTCAGGCAGTGAGGGAGTTTAGTCTCCATACCTCAAGCCTGCCCTGGACTGGAGGGAGCACCCTTTCTCTCAGGCAGTGAGGGAGTTCAGTCTCCATACCTCAAGCCTGCCCTGGACTGGAGGGAGCACCCTTTCTCTTCAGGCAGTGAGGGAGTTCAGTCTCCATGCCTCAAGCCTGCCCTGGACTGGAGGGAGGACCCTTTCTCTCAGGCAGTGAGGGAGTTCAGTCTCCATGCCTCAAGCCTGCCCTGGACTGGAGGGAGGACCCTTTCTCTCAGGCAGTGAGGGAGTTCAGTCTCCATGTCAATCCAGTCTCTATTCCAATTGGCTTGTGATGATAGGATGGTCACTATATATTAATTAAAATGATCCTTATGTTTCACTTCCAGAGGTATGGTATATGTGGGAGATGTAAAACTCACCAAGTTAGCTTTTTTGGCTTTCAGTTGTGTTTATTCAGTACAATATTTTACATGCCAAGTTTGATTTAAAGTGGAATTGGTAGGTTGTTAATTCTGTAATGGAGATAATATTTAATTTTTCTAAGTTATTTTTGAAAAGGCTGCAGTGTTGTTTATATACTGATCTGTGGTGTGTGTTATATACAGACCTTGTTTCCTTTGCTCACTCATACCCATCATGCCTATGGCACATAGGGCAGCAGCAAAGGTTCTCCATTGTTGGCGGTCTTTGGCAGTTCTCTTTACAGACCCATCTGTTTCAGCTCTGCCTCCACAGTTCTGTGCCAAGTTGTTTTTGGTCGCCCACGTTTCCTTTGGCCTTCTGGTGTCCATCGTAATGCAATTCTGGTGATGCTGTGGCTTTCCTTCCAAAGAACATGCTCAACCCAGTTCCACCTCCTTCTGGTCATGATGGTTTTCATGTCTTCCTGTTTGAGTTTTTGAAGAAGGTCCTTGTTTGAGACAATTTGAGGCCAGAAGATCTGCATAATTTTTCTGAGACTGGTGGTGTGAAAGCTGGACAATTTCCTAAGATCTTGCGTGGTCATCCGCCAGCGTTCTGAACCACATAGAAGTGTAGATAACACGCAGCTTTGATATTTTGAGTTTAGTTTTCCTACTGTACAATTGTGACTTCCAAATCTGTTTCAATTGGATGAACGCTGTTCGTGCTTTCCCTGGTCTATTTCCTTTGCTCACTCTGTTCCAATTCCTTCAGCTAAGAGACTTCCACAACAACAGGCCCCTCGAGGATGCCCGTCGGCTAGGTTTCAAGTACATGGAGGAGCTGCTGCTGGCCGACCAGGCGAGGAGGCAGGCAGTGGCAGAGGAGGAGGAAAGGCTGAGAGAGCTGCAGGCAGAAATTGAGAAGGATGCGGAAGAGCTGTTACAGTGACAACACCCACTGCACTCATGTCAGCTACAGAACAGATTAAATAAAAGCAAACTTTAACGTTCAAAGCATGGAATGTTTTTTCTATTCAGAAGAAGGTATTTTGCAACAGCTCATGTCCTACATTGCAACCCCCATATATTTTTGACAGCTCTGTCTAATCAAAACCAAATATACAGTTTAGGTGTTTTTTTCAGTGTCAAAGAAATTGGTCCTTGAGTGCCTTCCCTGTGCAGGCTGACTCATACAGTCAGGGGAGCACTGTTAAAGGCAGAGTGTGCAGAGTGACTCGTACAGTCAGGGGAGCACTGTTAAAGGCAGAGTGTGCAGGGTAACTCGTACAGTCGGGAGCACTGTTAAAGGCAGAGTGTGCAGGGTGACTCGTACAGTCAGGGGAGCACTGTTAAAGGCAGAGTGTGCAGGGTGACTCGTACAGTCAGGGGAGCACTGTTAAAGGAAGAGTGTGCAGGGTGACTCGTACAGTCAGGGGAGCACTGTTAAAGGAAGAGTGTGCAGGGTGACTCGTACAGTCAGGGGAGCACTGTTAAAGGCAGAGTGTGCAGGGTGACTCGTACAGTCGGGGGAGCACTGTCAAAGGCAGAGTGTGCAGGGTGACTCGTACAGTCAGGGGAGCACTGTTAAAGGCAGAATACAGTACAAAGCAAAAGAGGTTATGATTTGGGCTGGACTTTTTCACTGTAGGAAATGCCTTGCTGTAAAAACCTTAAAGTCTATTTTCTAGGTATTTTTAGGGGGTCCTAAAAAGGGGGGATCGACTTATACACCAGTGTGACCTATAGGCTTTTTCCTGAAATTCTTGTCTCAAAAAGGGAGGGGGGGGGTACTTATACACCGTTTTTTACGGTATTTCATGGCATGTCACAGTCTAAAAATAGGTATTTCAAGCTATTTTATGATTAAACATAATATGTATTTAAAGCAGAAAAAAATTGCTTTGTCACATTCAAAATGTATAATTTTCTCTAGTTATATGCAACAGATGTTCTGAAATATTTAAATGCTTACCTGAAAACAGTAAATACTAAATTGTAGCATATTTATGTTCATATTTTAAAGACATTCTATTTTCACCATCAGTGAACAAACAAAATAAAAACATAAATACATGTAAAGATAACAACAGACACGTAAAATGTCCCGTTCTTGTTCTGGCAGAGCGATCTTTAGCAGAAATATTTCCGATCTTTGATGCAGACAGGCAAAAGGTTGCTGTATTTATTTTTAAGTGATAAAAAAAATGGATATTTACAGTATTTTTTGAAAAATGGGAATTGTCACAGGGAACTACATATTACACAGCAATGGGTGGGGCTTGACTGAAATCTTTAAAATCTTAAAAGGAATTTACAAAACCTAACCAATACTTTTAGTGAAGCACAGAAACCAGGACCAGAGGACACAGCTGGAAATTAAGAGGAGATAGACTTAGGACAAAGGGTAGGAGACACTTCTGCACACAGACAGAGTTGAGGGGATGGAATGGGCTACCTAGTCTTTTGTATATATTTTTAATCATTGGGATCCTTTAGACCCAACTTGACAAAGTTTTGAGATCAATTAACTAGTATGAACAGGACGAGCGGAGATGGGCCAAATGGCTTCTGTCCGTTTGTACATTTTCTATTGTTCTTCTATATTAATTCTAAAGAAAGTAATCATTAGTATGTATCAGATTATGTTTTGGAGCTGTTAATTAATCACATTTATAGAATCATTCATTTTATTTGAAAATGGGCTTGCCAGAAAGTCTTCTTCAGTTATAGTAAAGCTAATAGTTTCAGATGGGTTCCGAGAACAGCAGGTAAAGCTAAAATGAAAACTACACATGGACTAGACATATGATATAACCAAGTACAAGAAGAAACTATAAAGAATTGCAACTTCAGTATTAAACCAAGCAACTTGGTGTAAATGGTTAAATGAGAAACCATGAAAAGATGCATTATATATATATTGTTTTGTGGTTAGAGGACAGTACATTTGTTTTCAAATGATATTTTCGTAGCTGTCCCAATGTCTTTACATACGGCAGGGTTTCATTATGAAGTATGGAATTACTGTTTCTACTCATCACCCTGCTGCAGCCCATGCTGGCCAGGTGCTCATTGAACTCAAGCAGACACCTGCTGGGCTGGCCTTTGTCCTCCAGAGGCCCCTCTGCTCTCGATCTGCTGGCTGTGACGAGGGGCTGACTTGGAGGAGCACTCTTGCTCTGCTGGCTGTGACGAGGGGTTGGCTTGGGGCTTGGAGTAGCACTCTTGATCTGCTGGGTGTGACGAGGGGTTGGCTTAGGTCTTGGAGAAGCGCTCTTGATCTGCTGGGTGTTATGAAGGGTTGGCTTGGGGCTTGGAGGAGTGCTCTTGATCTGCTGGGTGTGACGAGGGGTTAGCTTGGAGGAGCGCTTTCGATCTGCTGGGTGTGATGAGGGGGTGGCTTGGGGCTTGGAGGAGCGCTCTTGATCTGCTGGCTGTGATGAGGGGTTGGCTTGGAGGAGCGCTCTCGATCTGCTGGCTGTGATGAGGGGTTGGCTTGAGGCTTGGAGGAGTGCTCTTGATCTGCTGGCTGCGATGAGGGGTTGGCTTGGGGCTTGGAGGAGTGCTCTCGATCTGTGGCTGTGACGAGGGGAGGGGTTGGCTTGGGGCTTGGAGGAGCGCTCTTGATCTGCTGGCTGTGACGAGGGGTTGGCTTGGGGCTTGGGGCTTGGAGGACACCACTGACCTTCAGTTCTGAGCTGTGTGGCGAATTGCTGCGGTGAGGAATGTAATTGCACATTCTACATTGGGGAGAGTCAGGGGCTAACATAATTGGGCACTCAAATAAAATAAAGGCTGTGTGGTCCAGTGGTTAAAGAAAAGGGCTTGTAACCAGAAGGTCCTTGGTTCAAATCCCGGCTCAGCCACGGACTCATTGTGTGACCTTGAGCAAGTCACTTAACCTCCTTGTGCTCCGTCTTTCAGGTGAGACGTAATTGTAAGTGACTCTGCAGCTGATGTAGTTCACACACCCTAGGAACTGTAAATTGCCTTGGATAAAGGCGTCTGCTAAATAAACAAATAATAATAACAATAATAAAAAAAGACCAGCAAACAAGTTCTGTTTTTAATATAAACTCACACTCACAAGATTTTAGATTCTTGCCTGCTTTGTCTTTCTGTTTAGCCATTTTTAGCACATTGTAAAAAGTTTATTGCTGTGTTTATACCTATGAATAAAGGCCAAGACCATTAATTTGATCAATAAAAGGCATATCAATCTAATTGGAACATCGAGAGACATTTGACATGAAAGTGGTTTTTATCTAACAACATAATTCCATAAATGTTACCTGTCACAAACTTCCATATGTCTCACATTTTGATGTAATTTAAGAAAATGCACAGACTCAATTTCTTCAGTAAATGTTTATTTCATATGCGGGGAATCAAGTTTCCATACAGAACAAGCAGTTTCAAAGTTTTTAGTTTACAGGACATTAAATACCCTGTTGCAGAGTGTTTCCACTCCCCTGTTCCTGACACTTAACCAATAGGACAGGGACAACGGTCTGTGGATACACCTCTTAGTACTGTGTGTGTAATGTTTTTGTGTTGTGTGCAAAAGATGTGACTACTGTCATGTGCTGAGGCAGCCTTGAAAATTGCTTGTCAGCGTAAAATTACTGTTTTCCAACTGGTTGTTCTTAGGATGTTAGCTCGCTATTGTCATGTTATCTTGGATGTTTCAGTTTCCTCAGCCATCATCTGTCGTTTGTAAGAGCTTGACATTAACTTGACGCCCAAACATGTGGATTTGGCTCTTCCTGTTTTTCTCAAGAATATGCAAGTTGCAGTCAATTATTGCCTGCTTGCAATAAATGCCAGGCAAGTAAGCTGCAGGCCCAGAGTCTGTGACTCTAGCCCTTATCAGTTGTCAGCAGTGTGTGCAATTTTGGAACTAGCAGTATGCTATCTACAGTGTTAGTTGCTTTTCACAAAATAACACGACTGTAGCTCTGCCAGTCTGCACGCTTAACAATCTGCTACACAACACTTATTTAATGGTTAATTCATGTTCTCCAACACATGTTTTGATCGAAACACACTCCAGCACACATGATATCAAGTACTGTGCAAGGTTACAGTGTTTGCACACCTTTTTTTGCAGGTAGTCTTGCACTTCCTTGGTCACCTGGAGAGTGACATTAACCCCACCCATTCAACGCTTTGATAAACCAACCAGCTACTTTCACAGCCAGCGACATGACCCCAAAGACACTGGACTAATGAAATGACCCCAAAGTAAGGCAGTACAATTTTATAGAAGTAGGAGCCATCTCTACTTACTGAATGAAGTTTCCTTTTGATTTGCTGCCAATTCACTACTGTGCACTAGACAGTGCTGATGCTTAATAATATGAAAATACTCTGCCTTATAAACCTAGGTTATTCAATCTATGTCAGGCAACTAGAACTCAAGAGCAGCTCCTGAAGTCAACGCACCTTAACGTACAATAGAACACATTATATTAACGTGATATACAGTTTTATACTTGGCTAAAGAAAATTGTCTGGTCATTTCAGTAGCTTTTTTCCTGTCATTAACCAATCAGCTGCTTTTACTATTGACATGCTTTCAGTCAGTAACATGACCCAGAAGATATTGCTGAGATGAAATGATCCAGATATCTGTCCTTCGGGTGAGACGTAAAACCGAGGTCCTATTGTAAGTGACTCTGCAGCAGAAGGTGTTTATGCACAGTTCACCCTCTAGTCTCTGTAAGTCGCTTTGGATAAAAGCGTCTGCTAAATAGCCAAATAATAATAATAATATCTTGAGAATAAGGCATAGAAACTGAGAACTTCCTTTAACCTGTGGTAGTACCAGATATCATGTTTTAAAATGAACATGTGTTTCTGCACATTTGAGACCTATGTAATGACAGTACAAAACAGGTTTATGGAATTCATTTGTTAGCTCACTTTAAAGAAAAATTACAACCCAGAACATACACTGTAGAATGGTAATGGGATGTTTCTTACAACATTTTTTCTTGAACAAGCATTACAGTCTCTTTAACCAGCATGACCAGCTGAAAACCAGTACAGTACAACTACCAGCTCTGACCAGCGGAAACCAGTGGTGGCCGTTGCTGAGACTAGCAGGGGTGAAAGCGGGTGCAGGCTGTGCAGGAGGTGTTAGGCAGGGGTGACCTTACTACTCCCTCCTGCAGATACTGAACTATGCTGAGACTAGCAGGGGTGAAAGCGGGTGCAGGCTGTGCAGGAGGTGTTAGGCAGGGGTGACCTTGCTGCTCCCTCCTGCAGATACTGAACTATGCTGAGACTAGCGGGTGAAAGCGGGTGCAGGAGGTGTTAGGCAGGGGTGACCTTGCTGCTCCCTCCTGCAGATACTGAACTAATCTCCGTGCGGCCAGCTGTGCTGGAGCCCGATGCAGAGCTCTCGTCTTCAGTGGAGAATGGGTTCCTGCCACAGCACATCATCGTCAGCATGCAGTTACGGAACTGAGGAAGGAGAGAGAAAGTTAGAAGGGTAGGGCAGGGGCAGTACCGACTCGTCCAGGAGAAAACACACAAACTAGTCAACTGATCGCACGTTAACTTGATTGTGGAATTGTGCGCAGTTTCAGATGGACGGAACTCTTAAGAAATTTTGTTTTAAAACACAATGCATCAAAAGAGTAACACTTGCAAACGGAGCACCAGACATTATCCATTACATGATTTATTTAATTTGTTTTTTAAAGTGCCGACCAGTCGACTATGTTTACTTCAACTATTCAGATTAGTAGTCGTTCTGCCCCTAGTGAAAATAAATGGTATAAACTTTAGATTACTCAAGCTGAACGGTCATGTTTTCTAATTGTTATTGTATCTTTGTGAACAGCTGCATTGAACTGTTTGCCAATGCCTTAGTTTCAAATTTTTGAAATGTATTTGCTTACGATTGTAAGTCGCCCTGGATAAGGGAGTCTGCTAAGAAATAAATAATAATAATGATAAGCATGAAAAATGATTTGAGGATATGATCCGTATATCCTCAAATGAACGCCTCCCTCGAATAAATGCTGCACTCAACAAGAAAGAAATAAACAGATTTAACAAGGTCACTGCCCTCGAAAACTATACTACTTTCAGTAAATCTTATCTAATATGTATGTATTACCATCACTTCATAGATATCACCTTTTCCTCATTATTTTAGCATTTATAAATGATAATAATGGCACATGAATCTCGCACCCTTGCTCCTTCTGTACTTCCTGCTGAAGGAACGCAGCCGACACGCAGAAGCTGCTTCTGGGAGTTTGAATCCTTGTAGAAAAACAATTCAGAACTTTTTTTTTAAAAAAAAAAACAATGACTGCTCCATAGTGTATTTTATTTTAAAATATTGTAGCGTTTCGGGATCTTTGGGACAGATGGAGGCAGGGTTGAATTGAAGGTTCAAGCCTTTTATTTCTTTACAACAACAATGGTTGTGAAAATAAAAGCATAAAATAAGGGAAGGCAACTGGGAGTCAAAACAAAAATAAAATGATTATTTCTTCTGACTGTTTCTTCTCTCTTTCCCGCTCTCCCTCTCTATCCCTCCATCCATCCACGCACTCTCTCCACTCACTCTTGTCTTTCACTCTCCTGGTCATTTCCACAGACCCCCGCCCCACATGTCTTTCACGCCATTCCTGTAACCCAATTCCCTACACACACAATGCACCATGCAACACCCAGCATGCACAAACACAACCACAACACTTAACACTACCCACTTACACATCCCCGATACCCCTCCCAGGATCGCCACAATATATATTTATCCATGAAAAAAACTTTAAAGGAAACACTCTAAATGTTTGTCAATGTAACTCACAGAAGCCAGATGCATTGTCTCGCATTTGAGTACATACCACTATGACTTAGTTCCTTATGCAGCGAAGTTAACCGGGAGTGTAGCATTGGCGTTTCTGCAAGGGGGTTCGATACACATTCTTCATACAGCTTCATTGAAATATGAAATTCACCTTGACCATAATGTGTGTGTTAAATCTGAGACCTACAAAATGATGGCAATATAGGGAGCGGAATTATTCTGTTAGCATCATGTACTTGAAGGAGAACTGGAAGTTTGCTCCTGCACCTGCTTGTTCATGAAGACGTAGATGATGGGATTGTAGACAGTGGCGGTCTTGGAGAAGTAGGAGGGCATTGAGGCAAGGGTGGGCTGTATCACAATGTCCTTGTTGATGGCTACCACCAATGCGAAGGTGGTATAGGGCAACCAGCAGATCAGGAAAGCCATCACCATGGCGATCACCATGCGCGTCACCTCCCGTTCGGCACGCTGAGTGGTCTCGGATTCTTTCTGCTGCGCTGCCACCTGCAGGTAGAGGGAGGAACAGTGATGATTAAAAGAAGCTCAGTTCAGAATTCAGCTTTCAAGATGAATCTGATATTATCAAGGGGTTCCTACAACAACAAATGCTTGGTGTTGTAATAGAGAACCAGACAGTGTGGGATGGCAATTAAAAAGACAAACAGAGAAGTGTACAAATCAGGTGAATTTGTATAACAAACTGGTGAGACTG
Organism: Acipenser ruthenus; assembly: GCF_902713425.1. Classification (NCBI taxonomy): domain Eukaryota; kingdom Metazoa; phylum Chordata; class Actinopteri; order Acipenseriformes; family Acipenseridae; genus Acipenser; species Acipenser ruthenus. The sequence goes on along the minus strand of NC_081214.1, from coordinate 10,116,388 downwards.
CACTTAGAGTACTGTGTTCAGTTCTGCTCACAACTCTACCAACGGGACATGGTGACCTTGAACAGCGTCCATAAATCCAGACTAATCCCAGGGCTTAAAGGAATGAGATCTGAAGGTAGACTGAAAGATCTATTTAGTCTAGAACAAAGATGAATTAGGGGGGACATGATTGAAGTCTTTAAAATCTTAAAAGGAGTTGACAAACCCTAAACACAATACTTTAGCGCAGCACAGAAACCAGGACCAGAGGACACAGTTGGAAATTAGGACTTAGGACAGAAGGAATGAGACACTTCTTCACCCAGTGGTGAGGGTATGGTGTTACCTAGTCATGTTGTTGAGGCAGAATCACTTGGATCCTTTAAGACCCAACTTGACAAGGTTATGAGATCAATCAGCTTCTAGGAACCGGAAGAGCTTAGAGGACGTTCTTATGTATTTAATATTTCGGTAGTGCAAGGTACTCACAGCTCGCAACGTGACAAGCAGGTTGCCGTAAGAGAAAATGATCATGCTAAGAGGCATCACGAAGCAGGTGACAAACAGCATCAGCACGTATGAGTTATTGTTGGAACCGCCGGTGTACCAGTTAGGGCCACAGGAGGTCCTCAACCCTGCAGGACAAACACATGCACATGTTTAATGTTTCCAACTTTCAGTCAATTGTAAAACATAGAAAAGGAGATGTCACTTCTTTTCATTCAATTCATCCCCCCCCCCCCAATTGTCCCCTTTCTTCAATTACTCCCTTAACCACAAGGGGTCTATAAGTCTTGTCTAAATAGCCAGACGATGTACCCTCGAAACAAGCATGTTTGAAACCAAATTAATACCATCCATTACAAACTGTGTGTGGGTTTGGCCTCAAAGTGTTACAGACCCCCCCAGCAATGTTTTTACATGTTTTACAGGAAAAGAGTGTGCTCTGGATGCATTGTGAGAGATGCAACGCTCTCAAATAAAAATGCCGAAGGGGGGCTCCCGAGTGGCGCATCCAGTAAAAGCACTTGCGTAGAGTGCAGGATGCGCCCTATAGTCTGGACGTCGCGAGTTCGAGTCCAGGCTATTCCTTTGCCGACCGAGGACGGGAGCTCCCAGGGGGCGGCGCTCAATTGGCTAAGCGTCGCTCGGGGGGAGGGAGGGTTAGGTCAGCCAGGGTGTCCTCGGCTCACCGCGCACCAGCGACCCCTGTAGTCTGGCAGGGCGCCTGCAGGCTTGCCTGTAAGCTGCCCCGAGAGCTGCGTTGTAGCTCTTGGGTGGCTGCATGGTGAGTCCACAGTGTGAAAAAAGCAGTCGGCTGACGGCATACGCTTCGGAGGACAGTGTGTGTTCGTCTTCGCCCTCCCGAGTCAGCGCAGGGGTGGTAGCGGTGAGTTGACCATAATAAAATAATTGGCTATTCCAAATTTGGAGAAAATAATAAAATAATTGGCAACGAAAAAAAAAAAAATGCTGAGAAATGTCCAATTGATTTATGGCCCGTGATGTGTGATTAAACATTTCACAAGAGGCGGTAATATGTTTAAAAATCTAACAGTATATAACAACAGAAATCTAACAACACGGGACACAGTAAAGGCAACATGATGCATCTCTTGTAAACTTTGCAGGGTGTTCTGTAACACTTTAACTACTTCATTACTGCTGAACGATGTTTGTTTTTGTTAATCAAGGTATAGTCATAATATATTTGAAGATACTGTTTATTAGATCAACTATAGTATAAAATGCCTTTACATTATTAGAATTCCAGTAGTTGTAAATGTTTTCATTTCTACAAACTACAGGAGTATTTCTACATTTAGCACTATTGCTGTGTTTGCAGATGCAGTTATCGTGGATGTAGGTCATTATGTTTTTCATGCTACTTAGTTACAGAAATTTAAAGTAATTGTAGCTAACAAAATTGATCCATAAACACCAGGTTAAAGAAATCTCTGTTTGGAAATCAAGCTTTTATAGACCGTCTTGTCATCTGCAGGGTGACATTGTCCTCACCCCTTCACTGGCTTTTTTCCTGTCAATTACCAATCAGCTGCTTCCCCTGTTGACTACAATGCGTTGAGTCAGCAACATGAGCCTGAAGACACTGCTGAGGGGAAATTACCCAGGAAGTGCAAACAAATAAGCAGAGAATAAGGCATAGAAACTGAGAGCTTCCTTTATACAAAAGTAGTATGAAATATTGTGTTTTAAAGTGACTACATGTGTGCTATAAAATGTTTCCGTCAAAAATGAACATTTGAGACCTTTAGCCAATGAAGTGCAAAACAGGTAAGTACAATTACTTTAAAGAGGCAACAGATTTTACCTTCAGGAACGTAGCTGCTCCAGCCAAAGAGAGGAGGAGTCGTCCAGATCAGAGACCACACCCATGTGAACGAGCAGCCAATCACAGCATGCTTCTGCTGGAAGCGGAAATCTCCCATTGGCTTGCAGATAACAATGTAGCGCTCAAAGGCCAGGATGGCAAGAGACCAGAGACCTACGATACCTGACAAAAACATTCATGAACAAGAGATTTTTTAATTTTTTTGTAAATAAGATATGAAAGAATACTGTAGCTGCCCTGACTCATTTGAAGGTACTGCATGGTAATCTATCTGCTTGTTTGAAGGTACTGCACATTATTGCAATGGGTTACTGGTCATGCAGAGCGTGGGGAGGGTATGGGATGGGTTACCTAGTCATGCAGAGCATGGGGAGGGTATGGGATGAGTTTCTAGTCATGCAGGGGCAGCAGTGTGGAGAAGTGGTTAGGGCTCTGGACTCTTGACCGGAGGGTCGTGGGTTCAATCCCAGGTGGGGGACACTGTGGTTGTACCCTTGAGCAAGGTACTTTACCTAGATTGCTCCAGTAAAAACCCAACTATATAAATGGGTAATTGTATGTAAAAAAATAATGTGAGATCTGTATAATGTGATCTCTTGTAACGACTGTAAGTCGCCCTGGATAAGGGCATCTGCTAAGAAATACATAATAATGTGGAGGGTATGGAATGGGTTACCTGGTCATGCAGAGAGTGGGGAGGATATGGAATGGGTTACCTAGTCATGCAGAGAATGGGGAGGATATGGAATGGGTTACTAGTCATGCAGAGAGTGGGGAGGGTATGGAATGGGTTACTAGTCATGCAGAGAGTGGGGAGGGTATGGAATGGGTTACTAGTCATGCAGAGAGTGGGGAGGGTATGGAATGGGTTACTAGTCACGCAGAGAGTGGGGAGGGTATGGAATGGGTTACTAGTCACGCAGAGAGTGGGGAGGGTATGGAATGGGTTACTAGTCACGCAGAGAGTGGGGAGGGTATGGAATGGGTTACTAGTCACGCAGAGAGTGGGGAGGGTATGGAATGGGTTACTAGTCACGCAGAGAGTGGGGAGGGTATGGAATGGGTTACTAGTCATGCAGAGAGTGGGGAGGGTATGGAATGGGTTACTAGTCACGCAGAGAGTGGGGAGGGTATGGAATGGGTTACTAGTCACGCAGAGAGTGGGGAGGGTATGGAATGGGTTACTAGTCACGCAGAGAGTGGGGAGGGTATGGAATGGGTTACTAGTCACGCAGAGAGTGGGGAGGGTATGGAATGGGTTACTAGTCACGCAGAGAGTGGGGAGGGTATGGAATGGGTTACTAGTCACGCAGAGAGTGGGGAGGGTATGGGATGGGTTACTTAGTCATGCAGAGCTTGGGGAGGGTATGGAATGGGTTACGTAGTCATATTGTTGATACTGAATCATTTGGAGCCTTTAAGACCCAACTTGATAAGGTTTTGAGATCAATCAGGACAAAACAGGCATTGATAGCTGCCAACCAGTGTTGGTGAAGTTACTTTTAAAAAGTAATCTGTTAAAGTTACCAATTACTACAAAATTATTGCAATTATTACAGTGATGTATTATTTTGAAAAAATAATTACAAATATTTTGTCTCATCCACTGTTTAGATTTTACCTTTTTTTTGGTTTGGTCAGGCTACTACAGCTCGAAATATTCTTTGAAGATTCAGCTATTGAACCTACTCGTTCCCTTCTGTAACGCTATTCCAGCAATATAAAAAGCAGTTCACATGAAGGTTTAACTTGCCACATTGTTCATTAGCCAGAGTCATTTTTTACATTACAGGTTACTAAAAAATGTTACGTGTTACATGTAAAGTGTTAGTCCCCAACACAACACTGCCAACCCTACCTGTCAAGGAGACCATGAAGCCCTCAAACTTGCACACAGCTTTGCCCATTATGAAGTAGCCATTGACGTTGTTGGAAAAGCTAACGGTGCTGCCGAAGAAGGTCACCATGAGGTCAGCAACCGCCAAGTTGACCAGGATGTAATTAAGCGGGGAGCGCAATTTCTTGTAACGCAGAGAAACCACAAGAACCAGCCCATTAACAAAACTTGCAGCCACTACCACAGTTCCCATTAGCACTGCCACGGATAGGAAGGTACTGCGGGGGGCCAGGTGAGGCCACTGTGGTCCATCAAAGGGGCCGGGCGTCTGGTTCTCAACATCAGGCACTTCTGTACTGTCATTGCTCTGCATTCTGGGCAGGAGATCGAGAGATGGAGAAAAAGCTGCAACGTGGTGCCACCTGTACCAGACACTGGCAATGAGAAGCCTCTATATATATACACTAGAGAATTAAAGAGATTAATGCACAACAATCCATCAACCCAATGAGGTATTTTAACTATACCTGCCCTAAGTTGGTTGATCTGGTATAATCAGCAGTTTACTTTGCAGGGGATTAATTATAAAGAGCTTACAGTCGGTTGAGGGTTTGAACGAATGTGCTGTTTAAAGTCGATTTTACAACCAGCTCAAAAGGGGTGTAAAACCCCATCAATACGCATGTGGTGGGATTGGCAGGCTCAACAAACCCTGTGAATGGGGCAGCATTTGGCTGAATACTTTTTGAGATAGAGTGGCATAAAAACAGCTGACTCAGACACTTTTTTTATACACCTGTATCTCAAAAAGTATAGCAAATTAAGAAGTCCCAGGGGTGTAGATGTGCAACGGGGTATTTATATTTTTTGAGGGGTCCTAGTTTTACAGAAATTGAACCCCAAAGATATCGGTCTGACATCACTCCTGTCTGATGTCATTGCTAGGCACAGTGACTTGCGACCGTATCCATTGCACTGAATAGGGAGACATGGAAAATATAGTTCAGCAAACACGTGCCACATCTTGTTTCTGTCTGGATTAAAACTGGTAATCAGTGATAATGTTTTTTGTGTTTGTGCCTTAATTTTGGAAATACGGTTTTCATTTTCCCCGTCTCACTTATGTTGTTATGGTACGGTCAGGAGTTCAATGATACCGTTCCATTCCATAAACAAATGTTTCTGTCGGTATTATAATTGTAACTTCTCTGTGCTTTTAAATAATAAAATGTGAAAAATGAAAATGACCCTGTGCATAGTGTTACTTATTATTTAAGATTAAATTAAACTGGTGAAGACGCAACCTCTAGCATGTAGCTAGTAGAGCACTAAACGACACGGTTAGAGTACAGCATGATGTTCCCCTGATCTCAAGCGCTACAGATACTATACAGTGCAGTTTATAATCTGTAGGGACAGTACAGCAGTACTGATGTTCCCCTACATCAATCTCATGCGGTACAGATACTATACAGTGCAGTTTATAATCTGTAGGGACAGTACAGCAGTACTGATGTTCCCCTACACCAATCTCAAGTGCTACAGATACTATACAGTGCAGTTTATAATCTGTAGGGACAGTACAGCAGTACTGATGTTCCCCTACATCAATCTCAAGCGCTACAGATACTATACAGTGCAGTTTATAATCTGTAGGGACAGTACAGCAGTACTGATGTTCCCCTACACCAATCTCAAGTGCTACAGATACTATACAGTGCAGTTTATAATCTGTAGGGACAGTAAAGCAGTACTGATGTTCCCCTACATCAATCTCAAGCGCTACAGATACTATACAGTGCAGTTTATAATCTGTAGGGACAGTACAGCAGTACTGATGTTCCCCTACATCAATCTCAAGCGCTACAGATAGCCAGTGCAGTTTATTATCTGTAGGGACCTGATGAGAGGAACATCTGCACATACATACAGATTTCTTTCAGACGTACATACTGACATCCACATTTAGCGAAGTTTAACAATAACAAAATGCTGGTTGAAGACAAGCCTAAATGATAACATGCTCCTGTTTACATTTTTTAAGAGAATATTCTTAAATGAAAATAATTTTGTAAAGACATGAATGCATTTTATAAGTTTATTCCTACCAAAAATTGCTGCTTTGAAATGTCACTTGTGCCCTATATATATACAAAACAAGAACTGGGAACCAAATACCATACGTGGGTGAAAGAATGATCTAATTTTGTACACCCTGTTCTACCTTTTAAAAGGGTGTGACGGAGCTAGAAGACAAACGCTTTGGAAACATTCTGGGGTAGATGTACTAAAGTGTTGCAGCTGTCTCAATAGTCGCAAACCAGCTGCAATCCAGTCTAGGGTAAAATGTACTAAACAAGTGCAATGCAGTGTTGCCAAGTCTCGAGAAAACAAGGGGCTACTGTATGATTATGAAAAGCTTTTTGATAGAAACGTATTTTTTATTTGGGAGTAAAGGTGCGAGCCCCACTATAGAATCTGATGGGATTAAACTGCCTTTCAATATTTATTCAAAAAAATGTCGCATGACTCTCGCAATGCTAGCGATCTCGCTAAGAGAACACAACAAATATTTAAATCAGTATATTGCAACTCTCTTTATTAACATATTTTCTCTTAGTAGATACGACACAATGTATACTTTGCGAACTGTCGCAACGAAAATGCAAATTGCTGTATGTTTGTGCTGCGACTGGTCCATCCTAGTACACATACCCCTCTGTGTGCATTCCTCAGCTGAGTACAGATGTGTGCAGACAGGGTCCAGCCGAACTAGCATAACAAAGGGGAGTCCTTTTGATTATTTCACCAGAGTTAATCAGAGTTAATAATATGAGGTGCCTAATGTAGCCTGCAGCACTAAACTCCTGTAATCTGGTTAATGTAAGAGGCTGGAGGCTCTTAATACTGGTTTTCAAGCAGACCCGTGCTAATCTTGCAGGCAAGGTCACAGAGCTGAACAGAGGTGATGACTGTGTTGACTCAACAGTCGTGCCTGAGTGCAGCATTTGGTATAATTGCCTCTACGCTGCCTGGCCACTTTATTGGACCGGTCTACCTATTTGCACTATAAAGATGCAATACTCGCCAGCCAGCACTTCTACCCTGATGGCAATGGTTACTCTCAAGATGGAAATGTACATTCAAGAGGATACAGAACTGGCTAAAACACAGGAAGCAGAGAGTACTGTTAAGAGGACAGATCTCTAGCTGGGGCTCAGTGTACTCAGTGGGGGGCCACAAGGCTCCGTCCTTCCACCCCTGTTGTTTTTTATCTACATCAACGACTTAGATCGGGGAATGATTAGTAAGCTTGTCAAATCTAGCTTGGGGGAGTGGCAGACATGCTTTCAACCACGCTGGAAAAACAAAAAGATTTAGATTGTATACATTTATTTATTTTATTTATTTATTGCATTTATATAGCGCTTTTTATACAAAAGTATCGCAAAGCACTGTATAGTACTTAGCAGAAAAAAAGATCAAACCACAATACATTTGTATAGCATGTTACACATACAACTGCCACAATCAGACCATTTAAATAACAGATTTAAATAACAGTATACACACAATACAAAAGCAGCTAATTTAAAGTTACATTTAACCCCACTAAGATAAGAAAGCCATTTTTATAAAAGTGTGTTTTTAGTCTTGACTTGAAAACTCTAACGGTTCCATAATTCTGGAGCTCTACAACAAAAAGCCCTGCCTCCTGTGTTACTTTTATTGACCCTAGGAATAACCAGCAGCCCCGCATCCTATGATCTCAGAGTGCGGTTTGGAAGATACAGGGTCAGTAATTCCTGCAAATAACTATGTGCTCATCCATTCAGGGCCTTAGAAGTTAACAGCAAAATCTTAAAATTAATTCTATACTGCACAGGGAGCCAGTGTGGAGGCTGTGTGGTCCAGTGGTTTAAGAAAAGGGCTTGTAACCAGGAGGCCCCCAGTTCAAATCCCATCTCAGCCACTGACTCATTGTGTGACCCTGAGCAAGTCACTTAACCTCCTTGTGCTCCGTCTTTTGGGTGAGACGTAATTGTAAGTGACTCTGCAGCTGATGCATAGTTCACACACCCTAGTCTCTGTAAGTCGCCTTGGATAAAGGCGTCTGCTAAATAAACAAATAATAACAGTGTAAAGAGGCCAAAACAGGGCTAATGTGTTCACTTTTCCTGGTTTTAGTCAGAATTCTATACCACACGTTTTGGGACACCAGAATAAAGTGCATTACAATAATCAATTCTAGATGAAATAAAGGCATGCATTAGTCTCTCAGCATCAGATACGGAAATAATTGGTCTCAGTTTGGCTGTATTTCTCAAATGGTAAAAAAATACTTTAGTAACTTCGCTAATATGACAAATGATAGATCAGGATCAAAGATGACCCCCAAACTCTTAATTTCTAGTTAAAGTTTTGATGAGAGACTGCAAGGGTCAAGCTCATGTAATCCCACATTTCCTTTTAGTTGGTTCTGTGAGCCCACTAGCATAACCTTGGTATTATCTGAATTCAACATTAGAAAATGCAGTGACATCCAATACTTGATGTCTGTAAGGCAAGTAGCTAATAACATCCAGGCAGAAGAAATCCCTGGTTTTAGGGACAAATATAGCTGGGTATCATCAGCGTAGCAATGGAAGTTCACTCTGTGTCTGCAGATAATGTCACCCAACGGCAGCAGTGTGGAGTAGTGGTCAGGGCTCTGGACTCTGGACCGGAGGGTTGTGGGTTCAATCCCCAGTGGGGGACACTGCTGTTGTACCCTTGAGCAAGGTACTTTACCTAGATTGCTCCAGTAAACACCCAACTGTGTAAATGGGTAATTGTATGTAATGTGAAATAATGTATAATGTGATATCTTGTAACAATTGTAAGTCGCCCTGGATAAGGGCGTCTGCTAAGAAATAAATAATAATAAATAATAATAATAATATATATAATGGGGAAGCTATGATAAAGGCCAACAAAATGCTTGGATATATACTGAAAAGTGTTGAATTTAAATCAAGGGAAGTCATGTTAAAACTTTACAATGCATTAGTAAGACCTCATCTAGAATATTGTGTTCAGTTCTGGTCACCTCACTACAAAAAGGATATTGCTGCTCTAGAAAGAGTGCAAAGAAGAGCAACCAGAATTATTTCTGGTTTAGAAGGCATGTCATATGCAAACAGGCTAAAAGAATTGAATCTATTCAGTCCGGTGATCTGATTCAAACATTCAAAATTCTAAAAGGTATTGACAATGTCAACCCAGGGGTCTTTTTCGACCTGAAAAAAGAAACAAGGACCAGGGGTCACAAATGGAGATTAGATAAAGGGGTATATAGGAGGCACTTTTTTACACAGTGAATTGTGGGAGTCTGGAACCAACTCCCCAGTAATGTTGTTGAAGCTGACACCCTGGGACCCTTCAAGAAGCTGCTTAATGAGATTCTCAATACGCTACTAACAACCAAACGAGCAAGATGGGCCGAAGGGCCTCCTCTCGTTTGTAACCTTTCTTATGTTCTTATGTTGTTATAAAACAGCAAGGGACCTAGAATGGAGCCCTGTGGAACACCACAGACAACTTCCGATAATGCCGATTTTTCCTCCCCAATAGAGACAGACTGAAACCTATCAGAAAGATAAAATTTGAACTAGGATAGGACAAGGCCAGACAGTCCCACTGTGCTATCAAGACGATTCAAAGGCAGCACTTAGATGTAGAAGAATTAAAACTGATGGAAAGCCTGAGTCAGAGCTTATCAGCAGATCATTCACAACTCTGACAAAGGCCATGTGGCAGAGCAGGGCTCTGCCCTTGTAAATACTGGCAGAGATGGGGTTAAATTCTCCTCCCTGCCCAGGTTGATTGCGTCAGGTGGGAGCAATCAATTATTCAATTATCACCCAGCCACCTGGCATAAAAGAGTTCCAGAAGGAGGAGAGTATCTGAAGAAGCAAGAGTGGTTGTCTGTGTGTGCTGGTTTTTGTTCATTTTTTGCAATCCAGTGAAGGTAACGTCCAGCCTGGAAGCCTTATTTTTGTAAGTTTCGTTTTGTGTTTATTGTCTGTGTTTTAGAAACCTTTTGTTTGGCCCTCGTGCCGGTTTATTTTGTATTTTTTGTGTATTAAAAGCTTTATTTTTGAACTTTTCACACTGTCTCCGAGTCTTAACCTCTGTCATCCTGTCACAGGCTGTCTCGGTGCTATGTGCAGCACGAAAACCAGACTGAAACTTCTAGAATACACCATTAAGTGTTAGAATTTTTTGTAATTGAATTTCAACAAACAGTTATTAAGGACTTTAGGGTCCAAATATTGTTTCTTAAGCATAGGCTTTACCACAGCTACCTTAAATGCTGAAAGAACTTTACCAGAGGAAAGTGAACCAATTTTTTGTTGGGTATTAATAACACCAAGAACATATTTTAATAGTTTTGTAGGAATAGGATCAAGAGTTGCGTTGGGCAGAAACATGGCAAATGAAATTCAATATCAACAAATGTAAAGTGTTACACGCCGGTCACAAAAATGTAGACAAAAACCTTGGTGCTGTAATAGATTCAGCAACCAGACACTGTGGGGAAACTATCAAGGCAAACAGAATGGTTGGGTATGTAGACAGATAAAGGTATGGAATGGGCTACCTACTCATGTTGTTGATGCTGAATCACTTGGATCCTTTAAGACCTAAGCTGACAAAGTACTGAGATCATTCAGCTGCTAGGAACCAGATGAGCTTAGATGTGTCGAATGTCGAAAGCCTCTTGTTTGTACATTTTCTTATGTTTCTTATGTAACCCCTACCATACGCTGTAAAGTGTCTCCTACCCTCTATCCTAAGTCTCTCTCCTCTTTCCAGCTGTGTCCAGGATGTGTGACAGCAGGGTCTTCACAGGACAGTGCTGCACGTGCACAGTGTGTAGGATGTGTGACAGCAGGGTCTTCACAGGGCAGTGCTGCACGTGCAGGATGGGTGACAGCAGGGTCTTCACAGGACAGTGCTGCACGTGCACAGTGTGCAGGATGTGTGACAGCAGGGTCTTCACAGGGCAGTGCTGCACATGCAGGATGGGTGACAGCAGGGTCTTCACAGGGCAGTGCTGCACGTGCAGGATGTGTGACAGCAGGGTCTTCACAGGGCAGTGCTGCACGTGCAGGATGGGTGACAGCAGGGTCTTCACAGGGCAGTGCTGCACGTGCAGGATGTGTGACAGCAGGGTCTTCACAGGGCAGTGCTGCATGTGCACAGTGTGCAGGATGGGTGACAGCAGGGTCTTCACAGGGCAGTGCCGCACGTGCACAGTGTGCAGGATGTGTGACAGCAGGGTCTTCACAGGGCAGTGCTGCACATGCAGGATGGGTGACAGCAGGGTCTTCACAGGGCAGTGCTGCACGTGCAGGATGCGTGACAGCAGGGTCTTCACAGGGCAGTGCTGCACGTGCAGGATGGGTGACAGCAGGGTCTTCACAGGGCAGTGCTGCACGTGCAGGATGTGTGACAGCAGGGTCTTCACAGGGCAGTGCTGCACCTGCACAGTGTGCAGGATGTGTGACAGCAGGGTCTTCACAGGGCAGTGCTGCACGTGCATAGTGTGCAGGATGTGTGACAGCAGGGTCTTCACAGGGCAGTGCTGCACGTGCAGGATGGGTGACAGCAGGGTCTTCACAGGGCAGTGCTGCACGTGCACAGTGTGCAGGATGGGTGACAGCAGGGTCTTCACAGGGCAGTGCTGCACCTGCACAGTGTGCAGGATGTGTGACAGCAGGGTCTTCACAGGGCAGTGCTGCACGTGCATAGTGTGCAGGATGTGTGACAGCAGGGTCTTCACAGGGCAGTGCTGCACGTGCACAGTGTGCAGGATGTGTGACAGCAGGGTCTTCACAGGGCAGTGCTGCACAGTGTGCAGGATGTGTGACAGCAGGGTCTTCACAGGGCAGTGCTGCACAGTGTGCAGGATGTGTGACAGCAGGGTCTTCACAGGGCAGTGCTGCACGTGCACAGTGTGCAGGATGGGTGACAGCAGGGTCTTCACAGGGCAGTGCTGCACGTGCACAGTGTGCAGGACTTGTATAGCGGAGCTGTGAAGCCAAGGCAATAGCGACGGAAAGACCTCAGCCCTCGGGCAGGAAAAAATAAAGAAATAATGGAGATGGAATCCATACAAAAAAAAAGGTATTTAATATATATATATATATTGGTATGGGTTTATTTTATTTCTATATATACATATTTTGACATCGGATGAGTATAGGGTTGCCACCTTTTCCACAGACCAAATCCGGACATATTTCTCAGTCAGCCTAGGTCTATCAAAACTGCAGTATACTGTAATACAGGCGGTGTGGTCCAGTTGTTAAAGAAAAGGACTTGTAACCTGGTTCAAATCCTGGCTCACTCACAGACTCACTGTGTGACCTTGAGAAATTCACTTAACATCCTTGTGCTCCATCTTTCGGGTGAGACATTGTTGTAAGTGCAGCTAATGCATAGTTCACACAAATAAAAAACGACTATAAAGACTGGGTTTAAGATTATTTTTTTCTTTGCTACAAATCAAGGAGATTTTAAATGCCGGACGTGCTGTCAGTGTACTCTGCGTACTGTGTATGTTATGCTGAAAAAAAAAAAATCTTGCATGACAACTCTGTTAAACGAGTGAAAACAACAAAAGCACAATGATAAACTAGGAGACTGCAAGAATGAAATGCAATTAGGATCAGCGATGAGCAATTAACGTAATTTGTCACGTCTGTTTGAAATACAAATTAAGCGAAACAAGAATCTGGCTCAGTCAAGATATGAAGGTAAAAACAAGTAATATTGCTTTATAATCAGCAACTTTTTCTTTTAAGTTTAAAGGCGTAATTTGATCAAAAATAAAACCTGAAATCTTCAAGCCCAAAACTTCAATTATAATGTACAATTACCGTGTAACAGCACGGAAAAATAGTAGCTATGTATCATGGTAGGTTAGAGGTTAATCTTACCTGAGACAAGCAGCTCTGGTGATGAGTAACACCGTGGTAAATCAATGCAAATTCTGAAGCGATGCTGTCTACTTGTGTTTTTTTTTTTTTTTTTTTTTTTTACAAAGGATTTCTGAGCCTGAAAAGACCATTTGTGACGGTCAGAATTATTTTACAGCCGTTATGTCATGACAAATTTCGCCCGTTCTATAATACATATTAACAAACATTATTAATAAAACTACAAAACAACAGCACTGTCGGTTGTGTGTCAGTAAAAAGAGACACGAGTCTCTTTTATGTGCATCTGCAACATGCTTCAGTGAATAAATAAGTAGACTTGGTTAAAATTGTCTGCAGTTTTGTTTTTCACTGGCAGATGGCAGCAGTCCCTAAGAAATGTGCTTGACAGACATGCTCTTCTGTAGATAGCACAGCTGAGAGTGAAAAATGGATGTCTTCATCTACAGAAAATGAGAGGAGGATATTATTTCTTTTTTGGTGTTCCAGGGGGTTGTAAGGAAACCTTGTCAGGACTGGTACTGGGCAAAACTACCAATTTATTTATTGTACCTATACTTCACAGATAATAATGCATATAACAGCGATACACTGTACCCAAAACTGTAGAAGATACAGTATATGACGTGATTGAGAATTTGCGATGCAAGTTTTCTGATGCATATGTGCTAGATAAAGACGTTAGCATTGATGAGGGTTTGAAGGGCGTCTGCTTTGAAATTATCACACAAAAAATAATTTCTAAAAAGTGATTTGCCGGCACAATTATTATAATGTGTATATATATATATATATATATATATATATATATATATATATATATATATATATATATATATATATATTGTAATATAGCGGGTTGTGAGAGACGGCAGGGAGGGGGTTAAAACCTCCCTGCAAAGAAAAAACTTGTGAGAATGCACCGTTTTGTATTGCTTTGTTGTCTTATTTAATTTTCTAATTGATTTGTTTAATTGTGTTATTGTTAATTATCATCCGCACCTGGGCGTTATTGGAAATTAAGCCCAGGTGCGGGGGTTTAAATAGAGAGCAGGCAGTCTGCTTGGGGCTGCTGAGTGGAAGGAGGCAGTAGGTGCGCTGTCTCCGAGTAGCCAAATGAAGAAAAAGTAAGTGCTGTGTAAAAGCCAGTGTGTTTGTGAAGACGGGTAAACAGCGTAGCTGTCCCGCGTTAGTCAGGGTGTTCCTGAAAGTCGAGTTAGTGCTCAAGAGGAGCTAGGTGTTTATTTTGATTTTTGTATTTGTTGTGTTTTCTGTTTATTAAAAAAATTGCGCAAACGCGCTGGAAAAAAAAACCCAAAAAAAAACAAAAAAAAAAAACACCTAGCTCCTCTTGAGCACTAACTCGACTTTCAGGAACACCCTGACTAACGCGGGACAGCTACGCTGTTTACCCGTCTTCACAAACACACTGGCTTTTACACAGCACTTACTTTTTCTTCATTTGGCTACTCGGAGACAGCGCACCTACTGCCTCCTTCCACTCAGCAGCCCCAAGCAGACTGCCTGCTCTCTATTTAAACCCCCGCACCTGGGCTTAATTTCCAATAACGCCCAGGTGCGGATGATAATTAACAATAACACAATTAAACAAATCAATTAGAAAATTAAATAAAACAACAAAGCAATACAAAACGGTGCATTCTCACAAGTTTTTTCTTTGCAGGGAGGTTTTAACCCCCTCCCTGCCGTCTCTCACAACCCACTATATTAATATATATATATATATATATATATATATATATATATATATATATATATATATATATATATATATATGTGTGTGTGTGTGTATGTGTATATATATATATATATATATATATATATATATATATATATATATATATATAAAATATATAGTACTGTGCAAAAGTTTTAGGCAGGCAGCAATATAGGCAGGCAATATACTTGGTGTCCCTCATTTACCCAGGTGTTTCCAATTTTTTGTCCACTACCTGTATGTTGTGTAATACAGCAGGTGAATCGTCCTGTCTCAGGTATATATGTTGTGTAATACAGCAGGTGAATCGTCCTGTGTCTCAGGTATATATGTTGTGTAATACAGCAGGTGAATCGTCCTGTGTCTCAGGTATATACAGTATTGTGCAAAAGTTTTAGGCAGGTGTGAAAAAATGCTGTAAAGTAAGAATGCTTTCAAAAATAGACATGTTAATAGATTATATTTATCAATTAACTAAATGCAAAGTGAGTGAACAGAAGAAAAATCTAAATCAAATCCATATTTGGTGTGACCACCCTTTGCCTTCAAAACAGCATCAATTCTTCTAGGTACACTTGCACAAAGTCAGGGATTTTGTAGGCATATAGTCAGGTGTATGATTAAACAATTATACAAAACAGGTGCTAATGATCATCAATTCAATATGTAGGTTGAAACACAATCATTAACTGAAACAGAAACAGCTGTGTAGGAGGAATAAAACTGGGTGAGGAACAGCCAAACTCAGCTAACAAGGTGAGGTTGCTGAAGACAGTTTACTGTCAAAAGTCATAGACCATGGCAAGACTGAGCACAGCAACAAGACACAAGGTAGTTATACTGCATCAGCAAGTCTCTCCCAGGCAGAAATTTCAAGGCAGACAGGGGTTTCCAGATGTGCTGTCCAAGATGCAGTGGTCGGCCAAGGAAACTTACTGCAGCAGATGAAAGACACATCATGCTTACTTCCCTTCGCAATCGGAAGATGTCCAGCAGTGCCATCAGCTCAGAATTGGCAGAAAACAGTGGGACCCTGGTACACCCATCTACTGTCCGGAGAAATCTGGTCAGAAGTGGCCTTCATGGAAGACTTGCGGCCAAAAAGCCATACCTCCGACGTGGAAACAAGGCCAAGCGACTCAACTATGCACGAAAACACAGGAACTGGGGTGCAGAAAAATGGCAGCAGGTGCTCTGGACTGATGAGTCAAAATTTGAAATATTTGGCTGTAGTAGAAGGCAGTTTGTTCGCCGAAGGGCTGGAGAGCGGTACACGAATGAGTGTCTGCAGGCAACAGTGAAGCATGGTGGAGGTTCCTTGCAAGTTTGGGGCTGCATTTCTGCAAATGGAGTTGGGGATTTGGTCAGAATTAATGGTCTCCTCAATGCTGAGAAGTACAGGCAAATACTTATCCATCATGCAATACCATCAGGGAGGCATCTGATTGGCCCCAAATTTATTCTGCAGCATGACAACGACCCCAAACATACAGCGAAAGTCATTAAGAACTATCTTCAGCGTAAAGAAGAACAAGGAGTCCTGGAAGTGATGGTATGGCCCCCACAGAGCCCTGATCTCAACATCATCAAGTCTGTCTGGGATTACATGAAGAGAGAGAAGCAACTGAGGCTGCCTAAATCCACAGAAGAACTGTGGATAGTTCTCCAAGATGTTTGGGTCAATCTACCTGCCGAGTTCCTTCAAAAACTGTGTGCAAGTGTACCTAGAAGAATTGATGCTGTTTTGAAGGCAAAGGGTGGTCACACCAAATATTGATTTGATGTAGATTTTTCTTCTGTTCACTCACTTTGCATTTTGTTAATTGATAAATATAAACTATTAACATGTCTATTTTTGAAAGCATTCTTACTTTACAGCGTCTGCTAAGAAATAAATAATAATAATTTTTTCACACCTGCCTAAAACTTTTGCACAGTACTGTGTGTATATATATATATTGATATGGGTTTATGTTATTTCTATATATATATATATATATAATATGTGTATATATATATTACATTGTGATCTATGTTGTTATAATCATGCTACAATTGTAAACACATTGTTGTTATTTAAGTTATATTGAAATAATATCTTTTTGTTTTTCATAATATTTTTAACATGGAAATTGCCAAAATAAATGGGCAGCTGGTGGTTAAAACTGAACTTTTTTGTAGTATGTAAATCTATGTATTGGTATACAGACATTTTTATCCGTTCTATGATTGATAATGCATAAAAAAGCCTAAAACATATTCTGAATCATTAAGCATTGCATTAATTGAAATTCTGTGGGTTAAAAAACCTTAATGAATGGAGATTTTTCCTCAATGAGTGAGGAAGACAGTGACTGGCTAAACTGCCTTAGAATAAATACATTTCAATGAAATGTTTATTATTACAATCTTACGTTCCCTTATGCATAAGAGATATACGAGATGGGTTTAGATTAAGAAATCTAGAACTTCCAGTGCTTGGCGCCAGCAAGACTTTCAGCCACAAAACTCCCAAAAATATTTTCTTCTTAAAATCTCTGTCAGGCTCAATGTGAATCTTCCCATCAGGTTTTTTCTTGCTGTTTTTTCTGTTGAAACAGGATTGGCTGTGAGTAACAATGTTAATTCTCCTGATGTTGGACTATCAATACATTAAAATCCTTTCATTGCATTGATATGGAAAATCTGGTATCTCTGTGTAACTGGTGGGACTATAGCTAACATTGAACTGGGTGTATTCAGCCTATTGGATAGCCTATCTATTCATGTTGCAAATGTAAGCAAGCTGAATACAGAAAGCAAGTTAGACTTGAATAGAAATCATCTGCTGTTGAAAGCAAGTAATACAATGCTTATTGAGTCGAGTTTCCATATGTCTGATTAGTAGTACAGATTGTTGCAAGTGTTGTGCTATTCTGCTCTGAACACACCCAGGACGATGTTATGAACTAGAGAAACATTTACACTTTCAAAGCTTTTTGCTGCAGTGCAAAATTTGCTCCACCTTTTCTAACTGCAAATAACGTTTTAATTAAGAATCGGAGTCGGATTAATAGCAATCAATTACATAAAGGACAGGATAATAAGAAACAACAGTACTGCCCCTTGGGGCCCCCAATCAGCTACCACCACTGTGTCTTGGTATGCTTACTTCCATTTCCACAACGCCTCTGAGTCTCTGCGAGCAGGAGAGATTACACTTTCACTTAGTGTTGTACTTCCTGGGTCATTTCACATGGACGGTGAAATTGTCCCCACCCCATCAATGGCTTCTTTCCTGTCATTAACCAATCAGCTGCTTCCTCTGTTGACTGACATGCTTTCAGCCAGTAGCCCAGAAGACACTGCTGAGGTGACCTTGGATGTGCAAGTGTAACAGAGACATGGAAAGTGAACATGTTCTTTGACCCAGTGGAGCTCCAAGTACGTTTAAAATGCACATGTTGCTGTAAGACGTGTTTCTGTCAATCGCCACATTGGAGATCTATGTAGTGAATGAAAGTGCAAAACAGGCACAATGTATGGATTCATTTTCTACACTTTCAAGGTATTTCAACATAAATTGACTCTTGGTGGAACAAATTGGATGTACAGAATTAATTCCTTCTCTCACCTTCATGTCATTCATGGTATTTTTTTTCTGGTTTTCATCTAATCCTTGGAACTGGTGTTTAAAACGTTTAGCTCCACAAGGTTTGTAACAATACCTATTAACCATTACAAGATGCTTCTACAGTGGTTATTTCTACTGTGGTTAGTTCTACAATGGTTACTACAGTGGACAAAAAAAAAAATCAGAAACCAAATACCATGAATGATATGCGGGGGAAGAGAATTGTATTATATGATTATATGAACAATAAAGTGATGGAGCGGAGTTGTTTAAATACAGTACTCTTTAAACAGGGTTATTCTCAGTTCCAGTCGCTGAAGCAGCAGAGTCAAAGTACAAAAAAACAGAGACAGGCAAACATTCCTGTGGCATCCAAACAGAGGTGTGTTTTTTTTTTGTTTTTTTTTTCTCTGAAAAAAACCCAGCAGTATCAAACATTTAGCAAAGTCATTTCATGACAGACCAATACATGTGCATGCTTTTCATTATTCATTATGTACAAACAGATTCAAAGTGAAACAGAATCGGAAAGTTTGTGTAAAGAGGTGGTAGGCTGACACCTAGCACCTGTCTTTCTGCCAGCGGCTTTTGCAGTTTTCTGCTAGGGAGGATAAAACGAACACTTTCACTGATGATAGGGGGTAAAGAGGAGAGGGGAGGTACCTGTTATTCAGTGGAACAAGATGACACTAAGTGCTGTTTACACAACATCAAGTTCTGGGTGATTCCAAGCACATTTTATACTGTTCCAGAACCTCTGCAGTGTTTACAAAGACAATGCATTACCTTTTTGTATCCCGTGTTGTCCGTATTGTAGCATTTTATTTGTAAACATCTTGCTTTTTTGAAGTTTGAAATCACACATAATTCATAAGTAGGGGGGGGAATATTCATTCATTGCATATTGAATTGTGATACTTTCTTAACATGATAGATCATATCAAAATAAAGATATGTATCGTTTATCTAGAGATACTGATAAGGATCATATCCAGTCCATGCTTCCTCCTGCAAAAATGCTGCTTTTTGAAGACATTGAAAACTTTGAAACTTTTCTCATTGAGTTTATTAAGTTTCCTTTAGTATATCTACACTCAGCACTATTGAGGGTTTAATAGCTATGGACAGTTTATTAAGTTTCCTTTAGTATATCTACACTCAGCACTATTGAGGGTTTAATAGTTATGGACGGGTTTCTGCTCCCACAATCATTTCAGTCACTAACATTGTTGCAAAAGGGAGCATGATCTGGATAAACTGCAATGTTTAGGGGAACATTTCTCCCGGCAAACGAGTAAAAGTTGAAAAAAGTTATTCCCTAGTTTATTTACCTGTGATGTGTGAATAAAAGCTTCACAACCAATGGGATTATGTTGAAGTGGGATACAGCACAGGTGAAGTAATGCATTGTAAACACTGCAGTTCTGTAGCACTTTACAATAGAAACGTTATGCGCAAGACTGTTTTGTTTGGGGGACCCTTTTTTAAAAACAAATTTAAACAGGGAACTGAAAACCGAGACAAGGCAAACAAAAAGATACAAGTATTCTCTCTTGGTCTAAAACAACTTTCCATGCAGTAATGTTGATGATAAAACCCAAATTAAAATACTGCAAGGTCTGTCTCTCTCACCCAACAGTGAAACATTTTTGGGCTCCAGTTGAACTACGGGACTAGATCATACCTCAAGGAGAAATATTCGGTCAATAGTCACCAAAACGGGCATTTTTACTGTTTGTCACGCGGTGGAGCTACACAGCGGTTCTTACGCATACACCTACCCTAGAACTAATTTCTCCATTGATCTTTCATCAAGCACAAATGGACCACAGAATGCTGGTCAGCTAGAATGACCCTTGTTTTTGACTGTTGTTCAATGTATTGGTGTTCAGGATATCTATAATAGTTGTTGTGTCTGTCTCACCTACACCTGTGCAAACTAGTTGACCCACCCTGCTCAAATAACTAACTAACTGATTTTATATTGCACTGGTATAGCTGTGTTAAAGGCTGGAGGCTATTTGGACTTGTCCTTATAAGGTGTTTGTCATGAGTTTCCTGTTATTGAAAAGTGGTCTGTAGTTAAAACTGGGGTGTAATGTATCCTAAATTAGACTGTTTAACATTACAAAACTCTTAAATGTCTTTAAATATTGAATACTGATTTGCAAATCAAAATTTTTGTTAAGTTCAATTTAAAATACATAGAAAAACAGGAATCACACATTTACATGTAATGATATTTAAATTGTGGACAGATTAACCTGTATTAAAAGAAGCGTAATAAATGAAATTACACACCTTCAACTAGAAGTCTTTTTCAGGGTCTTCAATGCTTTGTTAACACTTCTCAAGTAGAAGCGATTGTAATTGAATTGATGTTTCTTTTAGGATTTTTAAATTAGGCACTGTTGAGTGTTTAATGTTATGGATGCCTGATTAAGGGTCCCATCCCATCAGTTGTCGGGGGGTGGTTCTACTCTAGTTCCACCTGTAGGTCCATATTGGGGTCTCAGTCAGAATGTTTAGGGTTTAATCTCAGTGTATTACCCTGAAGTAACTGCAGCAGATCCATCAGCAGACCACAGCAACAACAGCACAATGGATTTGGTCCTGTGGTCTTAATACAGGAGCAACCTTACGAATTAACGACCAGCCTTTCTATTAAGGGATACATTTTTTCTCATCAGGAGAAAATGGGGTTCCCCTAGACAGCAGTGCAGATGACCCTTCCTGACAGAAACACCAAAAACTACAAGAGCTGTTGTTTGACAGGTACCCCCCCCTTCCAGTTCATACCCCCCTCAGTCACTGAGCACAGACCCTGCAGTTCATACCCCTTCCCTCAGTCACTGAGCACAGACCCTGCAGTTCATACCCTCCTCAGTCACTGAGCACAGACCCTGCAGTTCATACCCCCCTCAGTCACTGAGCACAGACCCTGCAGTTCATACCCCCCTCGGTCACTGAGCACAGACCCTGCAGTTCATACCCCCCTCAGTCACTGAGCACAGACCCTGCAGTTCATACCCCTTCCCTCAGTCACTGAGCACAGACCCTGCAGTTCATACCCTCCTCAGTCACTGAGCACAGACCCTGCAATTCATACCCCCCTCAGTCACTGAGCACAGACCCTGCAGTTCATACCCCCCTCGGTCACTGAGCACAGACCCTGCAGTTCATACCCCTTCCCTCAGTCACTGAGCACAGACCCTGCAGTTCATACCCTCCTCAGTCACTGAGCACAGACCCTGCAGTTCATACCCCCCTCAGTCACTGAGCACAGACCCTGCAGTTCATACCCCTCCCCTCAGTCACTGAGCACAGACCCTGCAGTTCATACACCCCTCAGTCAGAGCACAGACCCTGCAGATCATACCTCCCTCAGTCACTGAGCACAGACCCTGCAGTTCATACCCCTCCCCTCAGTCACTGAGCACAGACCCTGCAGTTCATACCCCTCCCCTCAGTCACTGAGCACAGACCCTGCAGTTCATACCCCCCTCAGTCACTGAGCACAGACCCTGCAGTTCATACCCCTCCCCTCAGTCACTGAGCACAGACCCTGCAGTTCATACCCCCCTCAGTCACTGAGCACAGACCCTGCAGTTCATACCCCTCCCCTCAGTCACTGAGCACAGACCCTGCAGTTCATACCCCCTCAGTCACTGAGCACAGACCCTGCAGATCATACCCCCCTCAGTCACTGAGCACAGACCCTGCAGTTCATACCCCTCCCCTCAGTCACTGAGCACAGACCCTGCAGATCATACCCCCCTCCCTCCCCTCAGTCACTGAGCACAGACCCTGCAGATCATACCCCCTCAGTCACTGAGCACAGACCCTGCAGTTAATACCCCCCTCAGTCACTGAGCACAGACCCTGCAGATCATACCCCCCTCCCTCCCCTCAGTCACTGAGCACAGACCCTGCAGATCATACCCCCTCCCTCCCCTCAGTCACTGAGCACAGACCCTGCAGATCATACCCCATCAGTCACTGAGCACAGACCCTGCAGTTCATACCCCTCCCCTCAGTCACTGAGCACAGACCCTGCAGATCATACCCCCCTCCCTCCCCTCAGTCACTGAGCACAGACCCTGCAGATCATACCCCCTCAGTCATTGAGCACAGACCCTGCAGATCATACCCCCTCAGTCACTGAGCACAGACCCTGCAGTTCATACCCCCCTCGGTCACTGAGCACAGTCCCTGGCAGTTCACCCCCCCTCCCCCCCTCCGGCTCCCCCCTCCGGCTCCCCCCTCCCCCTCAGTCACTGAGCACAGACCCTGGCAGTTCATTTGTCAATGTGTGCCAGCGCTCGATTTTCTTGTCCTTGTTTTTGAGGCAGTCGAACCAGTGTTTCAATCGCTCTCCCTTTGCATTGATCCCCAGCGTCACACCACCTGGGAAAGACAGTTTAAGAACCTGTTAACACAGAGACACTGAGAGACTGTCTGACAGCAAAACACATGGAGATTAGAGTTGGCCAACACTCACAGTATATACAGTACAGTACTTAAACTAGTTATGGAAACAACAAATGATTTGCAGGAAAACCAGGGATTTTATTGCCCTTTTTTACCTTAATATGTTTAAAAATAAGAACATATCTTCATATCCTTATAAAAGTTTCCTCAAGTAAAAGAGACTGTATAAAGCACAGTAAAAACATTCTAAAGTATAGGTAAGCATTGGAAAGGTCTGGTAAAGTATATTAAAAAAAAACAAAACGGTGTGTAGTGTTGTCCTTGGCAGTCCTTAGCCAGAAACCTATTCTTGAGGGTAAAATTAAGAGAAATGTCACACGCAGTCATTCTTCATTGGTAGTAAGTGGATCATATTTGAGGTGCCGTTGCACTTGTGGGACAGACTGCTCATTAGGAGATGAGTTTTCCATTTAAATATGGGGGGTAATGCTCAGGAGTGTTTGGAAAAGCAGCTCACCTGCTTCTATTGAGCGTGAATGCAAACTGTGTAAAACTGGTGAAGTTATCAGCACTCCAGTGTGTTAAACATACAGCAACATATTACACAAAAACTATTTTTTTTATTTACATAAATGTATCTACCAGATGTAAAGTATTCATAAATCTATCTACCAGATGTAAAGTAGTGGATTTTTTTGGTGTAAATCTGTTTTTTCACTTGCTTGAGTCGGCCAAATTTAGGATGTAAATCAGTAAATAATGACCCAAAGCTTTTGTAAAACCTGGAAATGTTTCTGTAAAAATCGTCATGGTGAAATTCTAGATCACGGTGGAATTCTAGAGCAATGGTTCTCAACCCTGGTCCTGGGGACCCACTGTGTCTGCTGGTTTCCATTCCAACTGAGCTCTCAGTTACTTAACTAGATCCTTAATTGAACTGATTATTTGCTTAATTAGACCCTTTTAATTGTTTTCAGCTTTTAAACAGTTTCAGAGTTCAAGTTACTAACTTGAAATGAAAACCAGCAGACACAAGCAGTTTGCAGGACCAGGGTTGGGAACCACTGTTCTAGAGCATGGTGGAATTCTAGAGCATGGTGAAAATGCATTTTAAACAGCAGAGTTACAAAGTACCTGTAGCAGTCTGTGTTTAATTAGCTGTAAGCGTTCTTGCCGACAGTTTTTATAGTGAGGATGTTACCAAACGAAACAATAATGGCTAAATAGGAATAATGTAAGGAAGACAGACTGAAGGAACTGAACCTGTTTAGCCTTTTCACACAGAGAGTGCTGAGGGCATGGAATGGGCTACCTAGTCGTGCTGTTGAAGGAGACACTTCTTCACATAGGGAGAGAGTGGTGAGGGGATAGAATGGGCTACCTAGTCATGCTGTTGAAGGAGAATCACTTGGATCCTTTAAGAACTTGAAAAGTTTTGAGATCAACCAACTGCTGGGAACCAGGCAAGCTTAGATGTGCCGAATGGCCTCCTCTGATTCGTAAAGTTTCTTATGTTTTTATGTATGGGGCAGTTTGACTTCGTCCCTGGAATATCTTGTATGGAGATTGTACAAATCAAACTAGTAAGTATGGAGCAACACTCACCTATAAAGTCGTTGGACTTTCCAATGTCGTAATCCCACACCGTGACCTCCAGAGTCTTCTTGGTCAGATCGCAGTGCTTGATTTCATAGAAGAACTCCTGGAGAGAGACAACAGGACAGGAGTGAGAGAACCGTCATTGTTTACTACACTTTCAAGGTTTGCTCAATTAAACACTATTCAGCACAACTGAGGTCACATCGAGTCTCTCTCTCACACTCACTATCTTCTTCTAGCTATGCAAAATGACAATACATTTTTAAATAAAATGTGACCAACATTTCATGTCAGTTTTGGAGAATTAGTACTGTGTTACTTAGTATTCATATTTTATTGGAAAATATAATTTAAAGGAGTGCTAACCTATGTATTGCCTTTTATTAGCATCATTAACATTATGTATTGCTGATATTGAAATATTTAAAATACAACAAAATGGAAACACTGCTGAATTCTGGCTCCTTTGCTGTTGATCAGATGGTCTGATTGCAGCTGTTAGAACTATAAAATGGTCCAGTGGTTAAAGAAAAGGGCTTGTAACCAGGAGGCCCCGGTTCAAATCCCACCTCAGCCACTGACTCATTGTGTGACCCTGAGCAAGTCACTTAACCTCCTTGTGCTCCGTCTTTTGGGTGAGACGTAGTTGTAAGTGACACTGTAGCTGATGCATAGTTCACACACCCTAGTCTCTGTAAGTCGCCTTGGATAAAGGCGTCTGCTAAATAAACAAATAATAATAATAACATAAAATCTAAAATCACCTGGTCTGATTGCAGCTGTTATAACTAGAACATCTAAAATCACCTGGTCTGATTGCAGCTGTTATAACTAGAACATCTAAAATCACCTGGTCTGATTGCAGCTGTTAGAACTATAAAATCTAAAATCACCTGGTCTGATTGCAGCTGTTAGAATTATGAAATCTAAAATCACCTAGTCTGATTGCAGCTGTTAGAACTATAAAATCTAAAATCACCTGGTCTGATTGCAGCTGTTAGAACTATAAAATCTAAAATCACCTGGTCTGATTGCAGCTGTTAGAACTATAAAATCTAAAATCACCTGGTTTGATTGCAGCTGTTAGAACTATGAAATCTAAAATCACCTGGTCTGATTGCAGCTGTTAGAACTATAAAATCTAAAATCATATAGTCTGATTGCAGCTGTTAGAACTATGAAATCTAAAATCACATGGTCTGATTGCAGCTGTTAGAACAATAAAATCTAAAATCATTCAGTACCAGGAAGCAGCAGCACCTGTACAGCGGTGTCTGCATGTTCAAAATGGAAGCAAATGAACAAAC
Source organism: Acipenser ruthenus (assembly GCF_902713425.1). Lineage (NCBI taxonomy): Eukaryota > Metazoa > Chordata > Actinopteri > Acipenseriformes > Acipenseridae > Acipenser > Acipenser ruthenus. The sequence goes on along the minus strand of NC_081214.1, from coordinate 10,090,544 downwards.
GATTTTCGACAGGGGAAATGGAGACTCAGGGTAATATAGCTAGAGCTTATACAAGGTAAGAGAGAAAGACAGAATGAAACCCCAAAGAATGATCATAGAAAAGAAAGAAGCTGAAAAATCAAGAAATTCAAAATCATGAAAGAATAACAGCAAACAGAATAAAAGGCTCACACAATAACACTTTCGATTTGCAATGCATGAAACTGCTTTAAGTTTATTTAGTTTACTCCAGGGGGGAAATTCTCAACAACAAAGTGCAGGTGCTCATATGCACAGCCAGGTGGAGTCGACCTGTGCGTTAGTTATTACACTGTGCACTAACTGCTGTAGAGGGAGTTTTGTAAAAATTGTAAATAAAAAACTGTGCTATGCAAAAATGATACAAATAGGTCTAAGTCAAACAATGCACAATAGGGGCCGAAATACCCCTCTAATATTTAATGTATCAGACACTACTCTTTAAAACATTATGTACTTGACTTGTCCATTTTAATCTACATAGTATTCTCTGAAATCATGCCCATACTTTCCAGACCCTGGGTACTCACCTACAACAAGACCTGGCAGTGCTACATTGATAGCCTGCCCAATTCCCAGCTAAATCTAACTAAAGTGTAATGATTTCCAATGCTGTTATATCATAAAATGATATGCAAAACTGTAATATCTAGGAATAATAAGGCTACGACTTTACTTTGTCCCACTGAATAACTATAAAACAGTAGCTACAGTTATACACGTTTTCTTCAGGCAGAAACAGTATAAAAGCAGACATCATGTTTATAAAGAAAATCTCTGCCATTGTAGTTTCTGTACGATAAACACATTTTCATAAAGTAATAGAATTACTGTGGTTTACGTACACAGAAAGAGTACTTGGAAATGCAAACACAAGTCAAAAAGGTCAAGAGAGAGCTAGAAATGAACATTGCAAGAGGGTTAAAACCAATTCCACAAAGTTTTTTCCAATATTATTTTAACAGCAAAAGAACATTCAAGAAGGAAGTAAAATGTATCAGAGGTACAAATGGCAAACTAATAGATGAAGAAAAAAAAAATAGCAAACACATTAAATGATTACTTTTCACAAGTTTTTACAAAGGAGGACACGGACAACATGCCCCACATGTCAACCTGTTCCTATCCAGTTTTAAATAACTTTAGCATAACAGGGCAGAAATGTTAAAGGGACTAGGAGCTAAAAGTTTAATTCTCAAACTAAACGCAGCAGGGATTCAAGGAAATGCATGCACATGGATTAGGGAGTGGTTAACATGAAGAAAACAGAAAGTACTGATTAAAGGAGAAACCTCAAAATGGAGCGAGGTAACCAGTGGAGTACCACAGGGATCAGTATTAGGTCCTCTGCTATTCCTAATCAATATTAATGATTTAGATTCTGGTATAGTAAGCAAACTTGTTAAATTTGCAGACGACACAAAAATAGGAGGAGTGGCAAACACTGTTGCAGCAGCAAAGGTCATTCAAAATGATCTAGACAGCATTCAGAACTGGGCAGACACATGGCAAATGACATTTTGTAGCAATTCCCATGCTACATAATGTGGGTGTAAGTCTCACCCACCTGTCCCTTTAATTAGGGTCAGTAGCCTGGCCAGGTTAAAACTTCATTTCCCATAGTTCCTTGCAACCACCCTCTGTTCATCCTCTCTCCCCATTGGCTCATTCAGATTTTCACCCCTCCAATCTCAGAGCTCCTTAGTAGCCATCACTTGTATTAAAGCTGGCTAATCAGGCCTGAGGGAGACTCCCTTTCTCAGGATATCCATTAACCTACAGCATTTTCTTTACTTAAATTTCAGTGAATCCATTAACATCTTTAGATAATTCCAGTGCATCCGTTCATTTTCTTTTGTTACTGCACTTTGTCTAAACTCCTCTTTTTGTTTTCACTGTTACTTGTTTAAGTTTAGCTGTTTTTCTAGGTCTGTTTAGTGTTTGTTGTTTTATGTGTGACAGCCTCCACTTTTTCCTGATCCTCCTGATTTTTTCCAAACAACTGTTCACCATTCAACTCAACACTACTGGACAGTCTCAACAATTTCAACATACTCAATGTTTTCAACCTTCTACAATCACCATCATTTCGGGACACTTTGCTGGACTGCCTTATTTGAGATCATTTTTTTTGGTTTGGATTTTTTCTACTTTAATTTGATACTTTGTTTCCTGTATTTTTTGTTATTTTGTTACTTTGTATGGATTTCAATTACCCTGCTATTACTGGACTTGTTGGGCCTACCTGTCATTTTCCCACCATTGCCATAGAGACTGTTAAATGTAATTGTTTCCACAAGTCACTGTTTATCATCTGTATCTATTTATTTATCCTTGGTCTTTATCTGTGTGTGTTGTGTTTGTGAGTGTGGGTTTATTGGAGACCCTCCGGACACTACATTCATTTCTATTTGGTGATACTGTTTAGCTTTCTGTTTGTCCCTACATACTTATCTGTACCAGCTTTATTCTTACCTGTTACCTGCAATTATTTGAATTCCTTTCTTATCATTATTCATTTCATTCATTTGTTCATTTTTTCATTTGTTGACATTATTGTTCACAATAATAAACAGATTGTTCTTGAAATTGACACCTCTGATGTCCCTGCTTTTGCTGTCTGTCACTCTTGCTGACTTATTTAGCTATAGGAATAGGGCCAGTAGTATCTCCTTAGGGAGGACAGTGCAACTGCTTTTCAGTTGTGCAGAGTGATCGTTACAATTTAATAGAGAAAAGTGTAAGGTACTGCATGCAGGCAATACAAATGTGCATTATAAATACCATATGGGAGATACTGAAAATGAAGAAGAATCTATGAAAAAGATCTAGGAGTTTATGTTGACTCAGAAATGTCTTAATCTAGACAATGTGGGGAAGCTATAAAAAAAAAGAAAACAAAATGCTTGGATATATAGTGAAAAGTGTTTAATTCAAATCAAGGGAAGTAATGTTAAAACTTTACAATGCATTAGTAAGACTTCATCTAGAATATTGTGTTCACTTCAGGTCACCTCGCTACAAAAAGGATATTGCTGCTCTAGAAAGAGTGCAAAGAAGAGTGACCAGAATTAGGCATGTCATATGCAGACAGATAATTGAATCTATTCAGTCTTGAACAAAGAAGACTACGCGGTGATCTGATTCAAGCATTCAAAATTCTAAAAGGCATCGACAATGTTGACCCAAGGGACTTTTTCGACCTGAAAAAAGAAACAAGGACCAGGGGTCACAAATCAAGATTAGATAAAGGGGCATTCAGAACAGATGATAGGAGGCACTTTTTTACACAGAGAATTGTTGGAGTCTGGAACCAGCTCCCCAGTAATGTTATTGAAGCTGACACCCTGGGATCCTTCAAGAACAACCAACAACCAAACGAGCAAGATGGGCCGAATGGCCTCCTCTCGTTTGTAAACCTTCTTATGTTCTTCTTATTTTATTATATTCACAAATGTAAATTTACTAATCAAAACCTTTTTTTCTGATGTTTGTGAGAAATGGAGCAGTACATTAAAGTAATTAAAACATCTTATAATAAATAAGCTTTGAAAACTTTTCATTTATGTAAACTGTTTCATATTTTTGTAATTGTTTAGAGCCCTTGTAATTTGTATACTTTTGTACTTCTCAGTACTAATCGTTGTATCTGTTACTTTATTCTTTTGTACTTTATTTCAGCATAATAAAAAAATCAAAAAGAAAGCTCCGCCAATCAACATGCAGTTACTATACTGGCAGTAATGCTGTCCAATAGCAGCTAACAGAAACAGAAGCAGTATGAGATAAGCAGATAATAAGCCCCAGTGCCCAGGACTGGCATTAAAATAAGTCCCGGTACCCAGGACTGGCATTAAAATAAGCCCCGGTACCCAGGACTGGCATTAAAATAAGCCCCGGTGCCCAGGACTGGCATTAAAATAAGTCCCGGTGCCCAGGACTGGCATTAAAATAAGTCCCGGTGCCCAGGACTGAGATTAAAATAAGTCCCGGTGCCCAGGACTGAGATTAAAATAAGCCCCGGTGCCCAGGACTGTCATTAAAATAAGCCCCGGTACCCAGGACTGGCATTAAAATAAGCCCCGGTACCCAGGACTGGCATTAAAATAAGTCTCGGTACCCAGGACTGGCATTGAAATAAGTCCCGGTACCCAGGACTGGCATTAAAATAAGTCCCGGTACCCAGGACTGGCATTAAAATAAGTTCCGGTGCCCAGGACTGAGATTAAAATAAGCCCCGGTACCCAGGACTGGCATTAAAATAAGCCCCGGTACCCAGGACTGGCATTAAAATAAGTCTCGGTACCCAGGACTGGCATTGAAATAAGTCCCGGTACCCAGGACTGGCATTAAAATAAGTCCCTGTACCCAGGACTGGCATTAAAATAAGTCCCCGTACCCAGGACTGGCATTAAAATAAGTCCCGGTACCCAGGACTGGCATTAAAATAAGCCCCGGTGCCCAGGACTGGCAATTAAAATAAGCCCCGGTGCCCAGGACTGGCATTAAAATAAGCCCCGGTACCCAGGTCTGGCATTAAAATAAGTCCTGGAGTACCGGTGAGTACCGGCAGAATTTCACCCCTGGTTTACTCTTGTTTTAAAAAGGTTGTTATACTTATGAGACTGATTATAAACACCAAAACGTAGAAAGAATGAAGGAAGACAGGCCTGCACCTCGTTAAACTCTGGGTTCAGTGTCTTCTTCTTGACAGCTGTCTTGTGCTTTGACTTCTTGTCCACATCAGGCTTCAGGTATCTGCAGTAAAGCCGCAGTTCAAGCAGTTAGTTTATATAGAATACCCCAATTCACAGCAGCGCCACATTCAAAATACAGACAACACTGCACTCGGATTCTGAAATGTCAAATGGAGATGAATTATTTTGGCATAGACCTTATAAAAGTGTCCCACAGTAAAAGTATATCAAAGTGTACTAAAGCACTGTAAAGCCCACTGAGGTATGGCTAAACCTGGGCAACCATGGTAAACTGTGGTAAATACATCGTGTAACCATGGGAAAACTGCAACATTAAAACATTTTATTTAAATTATGTTTATGGACAGCTCTAAACATTACATCAATATTTTAATTAGGAGAGATAGGCAGTCAAAAAGTGGAAAAAATGTTATTGTTGAAAAGGCAAAACATAACATAAACATAACAGTAATAACCTCTGTTGATATGTACAGAGCATCATCTTTATAAGATGAGCTACAATGCATTATATTTCTCTTGGATGATTTTACAGAAGTCACCTTGTCTGTCTTGTCTTTTAATCATTCTAAATACCATCACTAGATGGCACCACAGCACTGAAAAAGCAACAGGCTTAAAGGTAGTTTAACAGTGAGGATTATGGAATATGTGAAGATACTAAGAGCTGTTCAAGGCTCTGATATCTTGCATACATTTTATTTATGTAGACTGACTGTCCTACAGACTTTCAGTATTCTGTAATATATAAAATCTCCCTGTTGCTCCCTCCAGTCCAGGGCAGGCTTGAGTCATGGAGACTGAACTGCTCCCTGATCCACTAAGAGAAAGGGGTCTCCCTCCAGTCTAGGGCAGGCTTGAGGCATGGAGATTGAACTGCTAAGATGTAAATCACTGTAGGAGTGCAGGAGGCAGGAGACAGAGTGATTTGTGACATTATTATATCACTGTAGGAGTGCAGGAGGCAGGAGACAGAGTGAAGCATGGGGCCTCATTATATCAGTGTAGGAGTTCATGAGGCAGGAGACAGAGTGAAGCATGGGGCCTCATTATATCAGTGTAGGAGTGCAGGAGGCAGGAGACAGAGTGAAGCATGGGGCCTCATTATATCAGTGTAGGAGTGCAGGAGGCAGGAGACAGAGTGAAGCATGGGGCCTCATTATATCAGTGTAGGAGTGCAGGAGGCAGGAGACAGAGTGAAGCATGGGGCCTCATTATATCAGTGTAGGAGTGCAGGAGGCAGGAGACAGAGTGAAGCATGGGGCCTCATTATATCAGTGTAGGAGTGCAGGAGGCAGGAGACGGAGTGAAGCATGGGGCCTGTCAGAAGGACTCACGTTTTGACGTAGGGGTCTGAGAAGCCGTTGGCATCCATAGCGGCCAGGTGGGCACAGCGGACAATGCCAATGAGAAGCCCTGCCTTCTGAGAGCTGTACTTGAGAGAGATCATGATGCGCCCTCGCTCCTCCAGAGACTTGTCTTCTGTCTTGTCAATCTAGAAGGGAGAAAACAAACATTACATCCCCTGCAGGGGTGAAGAAGTAGGCACCTGGGCTTAAAAAGCTTGGCTAGCACTCCTTAACTGTAGGGCACAGTGCGTGGAAAGGAATACTCTGATGAACACGAGACAGGCAGGCGTGATGTGATGTGACTGCGCTGGCTATGGGAATGGAGAGCAGGTTGATTGAATCCCTGCTTAGATGCAGTTAAAAGCTCAAGCATTGCAAACACCCCACTCTCTGATTGAAGTCTTTTGTCAGATAAGGATCTGCTAGGATGTAAAGTAAATGAGTTTTCTGAAATGCAAATAATAATGCTGCAGCACATCAGCTTGTATATTTTTTTTGCAGATTAAAAAGTGGTTGACTGCAAGCAATAATTTGTAACAAAACCCATTTCTCATTACACTTAGTGACATGTTTTCCAAGATCCAGTTTGTGCTGGTGGAGGGTCAGAAAAGGGGTTATTCCAATGGGCTTTGCCATTAGTGGAGGTGTAACAGGCAGTGTTGTCATTTTAATATACAAAATAAGAACATTTACAAACCAGAGGAGGCCATTCGGCCCGTCTAAACTCGTCTGGTTCCTCGCAGCTGATTGATCTCAGAACGTTGTCAAGTTGGGTCTGAAAGGATCCCAGTGATTCTGCCTCAACAACAGGACTAGGTAGCCCATTCCATACCTTCACCACTCTGAGTGAAGAAGTGTCTCCTCTCTGTCCTAAGTCTATCTTCCATAGTGTCTGGTTTCTGTACTGCGCTTAAAGTATTGGTTAGGGTTAAATATGTCAGCTCCTTTTAAGACTTCAATCAATTCCCCCTAATTTGTCTGATTCACATTCTCCTCACTACTTTATGCTTGCAATCACTCTGAGTGGTTCTGGTTCTGTTCCTCCAATAATGAGTTATTATCATTTTTCTCTAAATTTCCCTTTACCTGGCTTGAGCAGGGATGGACAAGTGCTGGGACTGACAGACCTCATTCCATGTTTCCAACAGCAGCAGTCTGGATCAGACCAGCCTGAATAGGGACTCTTGTCTGTCCCAATTAGGAGTGCAGCTTGCTGGAAGAAATGTTTTTTTTTTTTTACTGCTAGATTTTCATTTGGACCTGCGATCCTAATTGGGATTGAGTCCCAGATTGATCTGCTCCTGATGGAAATGAACTAATCTGATTTCAAGTCAGTCCAGGAGACGTGTAGGGGATTACCTGCTTATCATCCGACATGAAGGGTGCTAAAGGTCATGTTAAACATGCCATGCAGAAAAAAGACAGAACTGTCCAATCTATTTACTAGCAGGGGAATATTGGAGATAGATGAAGAGATGGAGATTATTGTAAATCATGTATCGGAAATCAATGGATCTGTCAAAATGCCAGTGCTTATGATTCTAGCATTCTCCCCAATAGAACCAATGCTAGCCAGGTTGCAAAGCAAACACTCCTGTAGAAAACAGCAGACAATTATTGTCAAATTATTATTTTCTTTGAAGGGCATATTTTAGAAAATTTCATTCAGCAATGTAATTTTAAAGCTAGCTAAGGAATGGAAAGGTGTATGTATTTCTTTTTTTGAAATGGCATAAAAGCAGTTCATCTTTAACCTACACAACAGACAGAAATGAAAATGCATGTTTGCTGAAACTTGTGTTTCTTTCAAAACTGCACTTAAGACCTTTAAGGTGTATGGCAGTGCATGACAGGGAGAGTTACAGTGTGTGGAAGTGCATGACAGGGAAGAGTTACAGTGTGTGGAAGTGCATGACAGGGAGAGTTACAGTGTATGGGAGTGCATGACAGGGAGAGTTACAGTGTATGGGAGTGCATGACAGGGAAGAGTTATAGTGTATGGGAGTGCATGACAGGGAAGAGGGCAGCAGTGTGGAGTAGTGGTTAGGGCTCTGGACTCTTGACTGGAGGGTTGTGGGTTCAATCCCCAGTGGGGGACGCTGCTGTTGTACCCTTGAGCAAGGTACTTTACCTAGATTGCTCCAGTAAAAACCCAACTGTGTAAATGGGTAATTGTATGTAAAATAATGTGATATCTGTATAATGTGAAATAATGTATAATGTGATATCTTGTAACAATTGTAAGTCGCCCTGGATAAGGGCGTCTGCTAAGAAATAAATAATAATAATAATAAGAGTTACAGTGTGTGAAAGTGCATGACAGGGAGAGTTACAGTGTGTGGGAGTGCATGACAGGGAGAGTTATAGTGTATGGGAGTGCATGACAGGGAAGAGTTACAGTGTGTGGAAGTGCATGACAGGGAAGTGTTATTATTTTGATAGCTAAACCACTTTAAACTTATTTATCAGACATTTGTATCTGAAAAGGCCGTCCTAGCGTCTACAGACAGAATCGACACTAGGCAGGCAGTGTGATATTGGAATGAGAGGAGATTGAGTTTTACAGACAGGTTTCATGTCACTCCTTGTTTTCAAGACCGAACTGTCTTGAACCAGTTTCTGTGAGATGAAACTGTAACCCCACCCCCCGTGCACAAGATCCAAAAACGCAATTCCATCCAAAAGTATTTCAATAAGCAACACTCGCAGGTACATCTAAAGAACTCAATTAGTTTGTGTTTAAACATCTGTGGTTGCTGCTGGCTGCTTTGATTATTGTAGAGCTGGCAATGTGCTAAATAGATGCAGGCAAAGCTGTCTGTCCCAAATTGAATTTAAAATTGAAATTGAAATTGATCTAAGAGCCACCTTCATGCTCCCTATTGGGAGAGCAGACAGAAAGGAAGAGATAAGAGGGACACATCGGCTGTGATTGTACTACCTGCATAGAGCCGGCCTTCATTGATGAGAAAAAACTCTCTCTTCAGGCGAGGTAGAACACATCAGAGTCATTGCTGCCTCTCATCCGATTGCCTCAGGAGAAATCTGGAGTTCTGTGAACCCTTACTACTTATGCACAGCATCGCATGTTTTTTCATTAAGGGTTTTTTGAAAATGAGTCAGTTAAAAATGTAATGTAGCTAACAAAACATTTCTATAAATCTTATATTTTGTGCACTAGCTACATAGGTCTTAAATGTGCAAACAGGAAAACATACTTTCTTTTTAAAATATCGGTTACTATTTAAAGTTAAAGGAAGATTCGATTTTCTCTGCTTTTTTCATGGGAAATATGTTATAGTTGAAGTTCCTGTGTGTGGCAGAGCTAGAGCCGGCCACTCTACCACACTGTGTCATGTCACCGCAGCAGTGTCTTCTGGGTCATGTTACTGGCTGAAAGCATGTCGTCAATGGGAAAGCAGCAGGTTGGTTATTAACAGGAAGGAAGCTTTTGAAGGCGTTGAAAGCATTGATTTCCAACAGAGGTTTCTTTTACCGTTTGCAGCACTAGATACCCTGTTTTAAAATAAAAATACATGTTTACAATTTCAAAAGTGCACATGTCAGACCTATACAATGAATGGAAGTGCTCAGCAGGGAAGATTTATGGAATGGTTTTGTTAACAACAACCATTTTAAGAACAGCCCTGTGGCACCAAGCAAATCCATGCCTCAAGCCCGCCCTGGACTGGAGAGAGCACCCTTTCTCTTAGGGGGTAAGGGAGCAGTTCAGTTTCCAGGCCTCAAGCCCTCCCTGGACTGGAGGGAGCACCCTTTCTCTTAGGGGGTAAGGGAGCAGTTCAGTTTCCAGGCCTCAAGCCTGCCCTGAACTGGAGGGAGCACCCTTTCTCTTAGGGGGTAAGGGAGCAGTTCAGTTTCCAGGCCTCAAGCCTGCCCTGGACTGGAGGGAGCACCTTTTCTCTTAGGGGGTTAGGGAGCAGTTCAGTTTGAAGGCCTCAAGCCTGCCTTGGACTGGAGGGAGCACCCTTTCTCTTAGGGGGTAAGGGAGCATTTCAGTTTCCAGGCCTCAAGCCTGCCGTGGACTGGAGGGATCATTCTTTCTCTTAGCAAAGAGCAACCAAACCATGTTGTCGTAAGATTAGCATTTCATCTCTGGGTCTAATTTGCATTTTAAGTAAGTATGCCTTGTAAGGTGCCCCTATTCATTCGATCTACCAGCATGGTAGCTTTGACCATATTATACAATGTAAAATCCAAATGTTACAGGATTCATTCAAATTAATAATTGAAATACACCACAAACACACACAAAACTTATATCTTCTTAAACATAATTGTTTTATCAAGCATCCTTCTGAAGGAACATGCCATTTTATAGTCAAGCTCCAGCCAGTGACTTACATGGTTAGTTAGTCAGAATTCTGCACCGTGGGTTGACGTTCTAACGGAATGTCAGAGAAACCATAAATGGACAACACTGCACTAACTGTTCACAAATAAATGTATTTTACCACTCGCAATTACAAAGCACTCACTTTGGACTTGTGACCGTGTTTGTGTTCTGTGTGTGTGTATTTACTGTGATTATTATTTCGGGACTGAACCCCGTGGGTTTTACTGAGCAGTACACATAGCTGTGTAGTGATTATTATTTACAGTTGTCAAGTGACAATACCGTAAGCCATCAATGTATATTGGTTGGAATTTATTTGTATGTGTTTTAGTATGTACGATTGTATGCTATAAATAAATACATTTGAAGTGCCTCCTCAAATTTTCTAAGTGAAAAACATAATGACTATATATATATATATATATATATATATATATATATATATAAAACAAAGTACAATTATTGTCTAAAATCTAAGAAAAAAATACAATTTTAAGCTAAACCCTAGAGTCAACATTCCTATATTAACAGCAATTCAAAACATGAATCAACACTCCTATATTAACAGCAATTCAAAACATGATTCAACACTCCTATATTAACAGCAATTCAAAACGAGTCAACACTCCTATATTAACAGCAATTCTTGTATTGTAACGCTTGAAATGTTTTTGCTTACGATTGTAAGTCGCCCTGGATAAGGGCGTCTGCTAAGAAATAAATAATAATAATAAATAATAATTCAAAACGAGTCAACACTCCTATATTAACAGCAATTCAAAACCTGAGTCAACACTCATATATTAACAGCAATTCAAAACCTGAGTCAACACTCATATATTAACAGCAATTCAAAACCCGAGTCAACACTCCTATATTAACAGCAATTCAAAACCCGAGTCAACACTCCTATATTAACAGCAATTCAAAACATGAGTCAACACTCCTATATTAACAGCAATTCAAAACATAAGTCAACACTCTTACATTAACAGCAATTCAAAACGAGTCAACACTCCAATATTAACAGCAATTCAAAACCTGAGTCAACACTCCAATATTAACAGCAATTCAAAACCTGAGTCAACACTCATATATTAACAGCAATTCAAAACCTGAGTCAACACTCCTATATTAACAGCAATTCAAAACCTGAGTCAACACTCCTATATTAACAGCAATTCAAAACCCGAGTCAACACTCCTATATTAACAGCAATTCAAAACATGAGTCAACACTCCTATATTAACAGCAATTCAAAACATAAGTCAACACTCTCATATTAACTGCAATTCAAAACATGAGTCAACACTCCTATTTTAACAGCAATTCAAGAGAGCCCAGAGAGGTTTTTTTCCTCAGAGGAGGCAAGGCTCCATTATAAATCTCTATCTGCTATTAAACACAGTCCTAGCAGTAGCAGATGACATGATCTGAGCATGGGTTTTAATTGCAGGAGCCCAGAGAGTTTTTTTTTCTCAGAGCAGACCAGCCTCTGTTATAAACTCTTATCTGCTTTTAAACACAGGACAATGGCAGTGTTTGTATTTTTAAGCTAAGTTCACATTTATTGGACAGTAAACACTAAGCAAAGACACAATTGGTCAAAATGTATTTTATTATACACCAAAACCAGCCAATCAATACTTTACACTGACAAAAGCAACCAATCCTGTACCTGCAACTGCCGAGTCAGCCAATCACAGCCTGTGAGCTCAGATAGCATCTTTCAACAACAACAACAAACTGAGACACGGATATTGTTCTATTTAGATATCTGGATAAGCAACTCTGACAAGTAAAAAAGTTATTTTTGAGGATATGGAATGGGCTACCTAGTTGTGTTGTCCAGACTTGAATCACTGGGATCCTTTGACCTAACTTGATAGAGTTCTGAGATCAATCAGCTGCTACCAATCGGGCAAGTTTAGATTGGCCGAGTGGCCTCCTCTCGTTTGGAAATGTTCTTATGTTCATGTTCTTATTTGATACTGTATGATATAAAGTCTGGAAAGTGCTAATGGCTGATTTCAAAGTGAAGAATCCTACAGAATATGCAGCACGCAGCTTGTACAGTAAAGCCAGGGTAACATGAATCACTGAATCACTCAGAATGCCACCTGTTTTGTCAATTTCTTTGTGAGTGTAATGCTCTGTAAAATTGACAATTAGTTCTATGAAGCCGAGACACGACTGCATGGCAATTTTCTGCATGGCTTTTGTAGGTAATGCATTTTCATGTATTTTTCAATGCTTCAGACTGCTCAACTCATAAATGGCTATTTTCCATTGACTGAAAACTTTTGGGGCAGTACAAATTATTATGCAATGGAGTTTGTTATGGTTTTAGCAGTGCAATACCATAATATATTACTTCTTTTAGAGGAACGTATTTGTTTTGAGTCGACTCAGTTTGGATAATCATGAAAAAATGTAAAGTATTGCATATTGGGCGTAGAAATCCATGTGTAAAATGAACAGGATGGAAATAGGGGACGAGGACTTTGAAAAGGATCTCGGGGTTATAGTGGAGTCATCATTAAAAGTATCTCGCCAATGTGGTGAGGCATTTAAAAAGACAAATAAAATGTTAGGCTACATTGCAAAAAGTGTGTAATACAAGTCTAGGGAGGTTATGCTAAGATTATACAATTCCCTAGTTAGACCCCACCTAGAATACTGTGTGCAGTTCTGCTCACCTCACTACAACAAACACATCATTGCACTGGAGAAGGTATAGAGAAGGGCAGCTAGGCTGATCCCAGGACTGAATGACATGAGCTATGAGGACAGGTTAAAATAATTAAATCTCTTCAGCCTGGAAAAAAAAAAAGGAACGTGGGGACTTGATTGAAATGGAATATTGTACATACACCCAAGACACGACTTCAAGTTTAACACAGAGAGAAAAACAAGAGGGCATAAATGGAAGCTGAGTAAAAGAAAGTTTAGAACAGAAGGGAGGAAGCACTTTTATACACAGAGAGTCATAAATGCATGGAATAGAATAGCCTAGCAGGTGAAGTAGTAGGATCTAAAAAACTCTGAACATTTTAAAAAAGACTAGATTCTGTGATTTAAATTAGTTCCCCCAGTAGGGGAGAATGGGGTGCTAACAAGGGACGAGCCTTGATTGGCCGAATGGCCTTTTCCCGTTCTCAAACTTTTATTTAGCAAAAAATGCTATAAACATTTGAGTTTTAAGCAGAAGGAATGTAAATAAGAACACCTTAGTTAGTACTGCATATCTATTCCAAGTGGCTTGTGTTTTTCACATTCAGTCTGCTGTTCCCAATGGAGATCCCAGGAGAGCTTCATGTAAGTAGAGTTGAGGGCTGCCCCAGGGACTCACCGGCAGCTGCTTCTCCAGGCAGATGTTGAAGTTCTTCGTCTGGTTTGGTTTCAGCTTCTTCAGTGGGATTCGCGTCTCTCCAATGAATTCGTTGTGCCGAAACTTGTCCTCGTCGCACACAGAGATCCTGAGAAATAGACCCGGAAAATGAGTGACTCTGACTTCTTTGTTATTATTATTATTATTGTTTATTTTTTAGCAGACGCCCTTATCCAGGGCGACTTACAATTGTTACAAGATATCACATTATTTTTTACATACAATTACCCATTTATACAGTTGGGTTTTTACTGGAGCAATCTAGGTAAAGTACCTTGCTCAAGGGTACAGCAGCTGTGTCCCCTACCAGGGATTGAACCCATGACCCTCCGGTCAAGAGTTCAGAGCCCTAACCACTACTCCACACTGCTGTCCTATGTGTAGTAATATTAAAAGAAACTTATAAAATTGTTAACAAACATCTTTCTCAATTCATATTATACTATAAAGTGTTTATTATGGATTCATACTTGTTCTGTATCCGCATCCAACTGGCTTTAACCATAGAATACTAGTTGCCAGCTTCTTTTGAGTACTTCCTGAATCCAAAGAAATCACATGATGCTGTGACCTTTCAACTCTGCTACTACTACTATGGGGTCAATAGAGTTGAAAAGTCACTGCAGCTGCACAAGCTGAGTGAAACTGACCTCCAGCACAGACAGCAGGAAGTTTATTCAACCAAACATATAAAATGGCCTAAGAAAAAAAAAAAACATTTGAACAGTTAACTGTATTGGGATATATGTATATATTGTTTTATCTAATTTTGGAATCCATCTTGCATTCATATCCAAAATTAAAATGCCAAGAAATGAAGCCATAGTGGTGCTTGATCACAGGAAAGTAATTCCCTGAATTCAGCATGAACTCTGAGAGAAATAACTGGTAAATAATCATGCTACTTTTGCTAGGGTCAAGTAGTTGCAATAATTCTCTGATAATGGATGTAGGTAACAGTTAGGACATATTGTAAATAATGACGAGGGATACAATTTACAATGATAATACCTTTGTGATAACACTATATTTACACTGATAATACCTTTGTGATAACAATATAGAATGGGGGATTGTCACAAAGACGGCCAGAGTGGGTGGCGTCAGACCAGAAGCAGGAAGGAATACAAACACAGAGACTTGGATTTTGGTTAGGCTGAGCGCGTGATCGCGCTCAGCATTTAATAAACAGAAAATAAAAGGTTTGAAACACAAAAACACGGGACACGGCACTTGACGCCAAAATAAACACACAGACAAAACGACTGACACTAAACAAACGGTGCACGGACAGACAGACAGACACGGTGAGTACAAACAAACTTATCTTTACGTTTAATGATTTTACTTATTTTAACTCTCCTCTCTCTCTCACCCGTTCTCCTCTTCCGAACACCCAACCCTGACTGACTAAAAATGTGCCTATTTATACTGTTGTGCTGGGATTCAATTACTAATTAATTATTCACTTGAATCCCAGCACGTGAATTAATTCTGTGCAACCCCGTGCTCACATATTACATTTAACCAGCACGTGAAGTGATTTGTGCTCTCCTCGTGCCTAAATACAAATCTACACTTTAAATACACGTGAAACACAGACCCGTTTATATCCCGTGTACCAATCTATACACCAACATTTACACACGCAACATACAACACATATCACACAAATGCACACAGGGGCGGGGCACTTTGCCACATATACCCCCCCTTGTGCGCAGCACACATGGCCTCAACGGCCACCTCCCCCCTTAAAAACCCAGCAGTCCAGGACAAAGTCTCGGGCTGGGAAGGGAGGCTTCAGTGGGCCCATGGCTGGCCATGCTGTCAGCACCCCTGCCGGTAGTGGCACGGCTGACAGCCTGTTGGTCCCGTCCTGCAGCGAAAAAGCTGCGGGGGCAGGTGGTCCCCCGACCTCCCCCTTCTTCGTAGCCGGCAGCTCCCTCCTGTGGGGCTCCGGCCACAAGAACTCCTGCAGCGAAAAAGCTGCAATGGGAGCAGGTCTCCGGACCTCCCCCACGATCTCCGGCAGCGAAACTGCTGCTGGGGTTGGTGGTCTCCAGACCTCCTCCCCCTTCGTGGCCGGCAGCTCCCCTTTCTGGGGCTCCGGCCACCGTACTCCCTGCGGAGGTACGGGCAGCAGAGGCAGCTCCAGCTCCTCTGCTCCAGGCGGTGGCGGAGGCAGAGGCAGTTCCAGCTCCTCTGCTCCTGGCGGTGGTGGAGGCAGAGGCAGCTCCAGCTCCTCTGCTCCTGGCGGTGGTGGTAGCGGAGGCAGAGGCAGCTCCTGCTCCTCTGCTCCTGGCGGTGGTGGAGGCAGAGGCAGCTCCAGCTCCTCTGCTCCTGGCGGTGGTGGAGGCAGAGGCAGCTCCTGCTCCTCTGCTCCTTGCGGTGGTGGTGGCGGAGGCAGAGGCAGCTCCTGCTCCTCTGCTCCTTGCGGTGGTGGTGGCGGAGGCAGAGGCAGCTCCTGCTCCTCTGCTCCTTGCGGTGGTGGTGGCGGAGGCAGAGGCAGCTCCTGCTCCTCTGCTCCTGGCGGTGCTGGCTCCCTCTGCTGTGGCGGCTGGGCATGTGCGCGCCGTGCTGCCTTCAGCAGCATAGCGAGAGGCTGCTGGGGGACACCAGCATCCTGCCCTTCTCCCCCCCAAAAATTTTCAGGGGGTTGAGCCTGTAACCCCTCCCCTTCCGGCTCTTGGGGCTGAACCAGCAGGCATTTTCCCTCTGCTGGTGGCTTGGGTCCCAGGGCTGTGGAAACCCCGACTTGCCTCCCTTTGGGCTGTGGACGCACCGACTCCTCCCTTTTGGGCTGTGGACGCACCGACTCCTCCCTTTTGGGCTGTGGACGCACCGACTCCTCCCTTTTGGGCTGTGGACGCACCGACTCCCCCCTCTTGGGCTGTGGACGTTCGGGCTCCCCCCACTCAGGCGTAGGACGTTCGGGCTCCCCCCACTCAGGCGTAGGACGTTCGGGCTCCTCCCACTCAAGCGTAGGACGTTCGGGCTCCTCCCACTCAGGCGTAGGACGTTCGGGCTCCTCCCACTCAGGCGTAGGACGTTCGGGCTCCTTCCGCTTGGGCTGTGGACGCTCAGGCTCCTCCCGTTTGGGCTGTGGACGCTCAGGCTCCTCCCATTTGGGCTGTGGACGCTCAGGCTCCTCCCATTTGGGCTGTGGACGCTCAGGCTCCTCCCGCTCGGGCTGTGGACGCTCAGGCTCCTCCCGCTCGGGCTGTGGAGGCAAAACCAGCAGGCATTCACCCTCTGCTGGTGGAGATGGGGACAGCAGGTACTCACCCTCTGCTGGTGGAGATGGGGACAGCAGGTACTCCTCTGCTGGTGGTCCTGCTACCTGGGCTGCTGTTCCATTTATGGTTGCCTCCAGGTAGCTGAGGACAAACTCCACACCTTCCTCCAAGGTGTTTGGGGTGTGTTCCTCCTGATATGCCTCCCATCTCTCACAGTCCATCATCCACAGAGCCCGGACGACCATGGGCAGAGACTGGGCCTCCAGCCCAGCATTCTCCAGGAACCAGCCCCGCAGTTTGATGGCGTCTTCTGCCATTGACCTTTTTTTTTTTTTTTTTTTTTTTTTTTTCCAGACCCCTCCTGGTCTGACGCTTGGAGGCGCGGCTATCCCACGATGACACCACGTGTCACAAAGACGGCCAGAGTGGGTGGCGTCAGACCAGAAGCAGGAAGGAATACAAACACAGAGACTTGGATTTTGGTTAGGCTGAGCGCGTGATCGCGCTCAGCATTTAATAAACAGAAAATAAAAGGTTTGAAACACAAAAACACGGGACACGGCACTTGACGCCAAAATAAACACACAGACAAAACGACTGACACTAAACAAACGGTGCACGGACAGACAGACAGACACGGTGAGTACAAACAAACTTATCTTTACGTTTAATGATTTTACTTATTTTAACTCTCCTCTCTCTCTCACCCGTTCTCCTCTTCCGAACACCCAACCCTGACTGACTAAAAATGTGCCTATTTATACTGTTGTGCTGGGATTCAATTACTAATTAATTATTCACTTGAATCCCAGCACGTGAATTAATTCTGTGCAACCCCGTGCTCACATATTACATTTAACCAGCACGTGAAGTGATTTGTGCTCTCCTCGTGCCTAAATACAAATCTACACTTTAAATACACGTGAAACACAGACCCGTTTATATCCCGTGTACCAATCTATACACCAACATTTACACACGCAACATACAACACATATCACACAAATGCACACAGGGGCGGGGCACTTTGCCACAGGGATACAGACCTGTGAAGATGGAGGATGTGTGATGCTGACCTGTGGAGATGGAGGATGTGTGATACTGATCTGTGGAGATGGAGGATGTGTGATACTGATCTGTGGAGATGGAGGATGGGTGATACTGATCTGTGGAGATGGAGGATGGGTGATACTGACCTGTGGAGATGGAGGATGTGTGATACTGACCTGTGGAGATGGAGGATGGGGGATACTGACCTGTGGAGATGGAGGATGGGGGATACTGACCTGTGGAGATGGAGGATGTGTGATACTGATCTGTGGAGATGGAGGATGTGTGATGCTGACCTGTGGAGATGGAGGATGTGTGATACTGATCTGTGGAGATGGAGGATGGGTGATACTGACCTGTGGAGATGGAGGATGGGTGATACTGACCTGTGGAGATGGAGGATGTGTGATACTGATCTGTGGAGATGGAGGATGGGGGATGCTGACCTGTGGACATGGAGGATGTGTGATACTGATCTGTGGAGATGGAGGATGGGGGATACTGACCTGTGGAGATGGAGGATGGGGGATACTGACCTGTGGAGATGGAGGATGGGGGATACTGACCTGTGGAGATGGAGGATGGGGGATACTGACCTGTGGAGATGGAGGATGTGTGATACTGATCTGTGGAGATGGAGGATGTGTGATACTGATCTGTGGAGATGGAGGATGTGTGATACTGACCTGTGGAGATGGAGGATGTGTGATACTGACCTGTGGAGATGGAGGATGTGTGATACTGATCTGTGGAGATGGAGGATGTGTGATACTGATCTGTGGAGATGGAGGATGGGGGATACTGACCTGTGGTGATGGAGGATGTGTGATGCTGACCTGTGGAGATGGAGGATGGGGGATGCTGACCTGTGGAGATGGAGGATGGGGGATACTGACCTGTGGAGATGGAGGATGGGGGATACTGACCTGTGGAGATGGAGGATGGGGGATACTGACCTGTGGAGATGGAGGATGGGGGATACTGACCTGTGGAGATGGAGGATGTGTGATACTGATCTGTGGAGATGGAGGATGGGGGATGCTGACCTGTGGAGATGGAGGATGTGTGATACTGATCTGTGGAGATGGAGGATGTGTGATGCTGACCTGTGGAGATGGAGGATGTGTGATACTGATCTGTGGAGATGGAGGATGTGTGATGCTGACCTGTGGAGATGGAGGATGTGTGATACTGATCTGTGGAGATGGAGGATGGGTGATACTGACCTGTGGAGATGGAGGATGGGTGATACTGACCTGTGGAGATGGAGGATGTGTGATACTGATCTGTGGAGATGGAGGATGGGGGATGCTGACCTGTGGACATGGAGGATGTGTGATACTGATCTGTGGAGATGGAGGATGGGGGATACTGACCTGTGGAGATGGAGGATGGGGGATACTGACCTGTGGAGATGGAGGATGGGGGATACTGACCTGTGGAGATGGAGGATGGGGGATACTGACCTGTGGAGATGGAGGATGTGTGATACTGATCTGTGGAGATGGAGGATGTGTGATACTGATCTGTGGAGATGGAGGATGTGTGATACTGACCTGTGGAGATGGAGGATGTGTGATACTGACCTGTGGAGATGGAGGATGTGTGATGCTGACCTGTGGAGATGGAGGATGGGGGATACTGACCTGTGGAGATGGAGGATGGGGGATACTGACCTGTGGAGATGGAGGATGTGTGATACTGATCTGTGGAGATGGAGGATGGGGGATGCTGATCTGTGGAGATGGAGGATGTGTGATGCTGACCTGTGGAGATGGAGGATGTGTGATGCTGACCTGTGGAGATGGAGGATGTGTGATACTGATCTGTGGAGATGGAGGATGTGTGATGCTGACCTGTGGAGATGGAGGATGTGTGATACTGATCTGTGGAGATGGAGGATGGGGGATACTGACCTGTGGAGATGGAGGATGTGTGATACTGATCTGTGGAGATGGAGGATGTGTGATACTGATCTGTGGAGATGGAGGATGTGTGATACTGATCTGTGGAGATGGAGGATGTGTGATACTGATCTGTGGAGATGGAGGATGGGGGATACTGACCTGTGGAGATGGAGGATGGGGGATACTGACCTGTGGAGATGGAGGATGTGTGATGCTGACCTGTGGAGATGGAGGATGGGGGATGCTGACCTGTGGAGATGGAGGATGTGTGATACTGATCTGTGGAGATGGAGGATGGGGGATACTGACCTGTGGAGATGGAGGATGGGGGATACTGACCTGTGGAGATGGAGGATGGGGGATACTGACCTGTGGAGATGGAGGATGGGGGATGCTGACATACTTGATTGAAGCAGTAATGATATTTCAATTCATTGTGAGAAAATGGGTGTATTCCACAAGTAGATAGTGTCAGCTATTACAACAATACTATTTCCAAAATAGTATTTACTATTTTCTATTTAAAATACAAACAACCTATTTTCTATTTGCATTTTAAATAGATTGGTGGACCTATATTTTCTATTTAAATAGTTTCCCTGACAATTTTTCCCTTACCTGATTCAGTTGTAATGAACTATAGTATTATCAATATTTAGCAGAAGGTATTGGGAATATCAGATTCTAGGGATACATGGAGGTGTCTGTCTCTCTGTCCATCTGCCCATCTGTATGTCACACTTACATTTTGCATATATCTGGAAAACCGCCTCATAAATTGTGATGAAACTCGGCATTAACATTATTTAACACAAACTATTGGGAGTATCAGGATATCTGGCAGGATATCTCAGGGGTCTTTGTCTGTATAGCCGTCCGTCTGTATGTCACACTTTTTACATGCATATTGAGAGCATATGTCTTTCCATATGCTGTAAATCAGTCATTTTAATATACTTTACCATGATACTAACATCTCATTTACATTGTTACCTGCCTTTTCTTATTTGATACTATTTATTTATTTATGTATTGCATTTATATAGAGCTTTTTATACAAAAGCATTGCAAAGCACTGTACGGTACATAGCAGAAAAAAAGAACAAACCACAATACATTTGTATAGCATGTCACACATACAATTGCCACAATCAGACCATTTAAATAACAGATTTAAAAGAACCCACTAAGATAAGAAAGCCATTTTATAAAAGTGCATTTTCAGTCTTGACTTGAAAACTGTAATGGTCCCAGCTTCCCTGAGAAATGGCAGAGCATTCCATAATTTAGGAGCACTACAAGAAAAAGCCTTACCTCCCGTGTTGCTTTTGTTGACCCTAGGAATAACCAGCAGCCCCGCATCTTGTGATCGCAGAGTGTTTTTTGGAAGATACGGGGTCAGTAACTCCTGCAAGTAACTAGGTGCTAATCCATTCAGGGCCTTGTAAGTTAACAGCAAAATCTTAAAATCAATTCTATACAGCACAGGGAGCCAGTGTAAAGAGGTCATAACGGGGGTAATATGTTCACTTTTCCTGGTTTTAGTCAGAATTCTAGCGGTGGTATTCTGAACAAGCTGCAAGTTTTGGGACACCAGAATAAAGTGCATTACAATAATCAATTCTAGATGAAACAAAGGCATGCATTAGTCTCTCAGCATCAGATATGGAAATAATTGGTCTCAGTTTAGCTATATTTTTCAAATGGTAAAAAGATACTTTTGTAACTTCCCTTCTCAAATGATAGATAGGATCAAGGATGACCCCCAAACTCTTAATTTCTATTTTTTTTTTTTTTTTTTTTTTTTTAGTTGTAGCCAATGGTGTTTACCATGGTTTTCTCCCCAATTTGTAATGCCCAATTATTATTTTTATCCCGGTTCACCGCAGCAACCCCCCGGCGACCCCCCCGGCGACTTGAGAAACGGAGGCTGAAACACGCGTCCTCTGAAACACGCGTCCTCTGAAACACGCGTCCTCTGAAACACGCGTCCTCTGAAACATGTACCTGCCAATCTGTCATTTTTAGCACTGCCGGAGGACAACACAGATCTGAATGGCTCCACTGCAGACCTGCAGGCACCCTATCAGCCACAGGGGTTGCTGGTGCGCGATGAACTGTGGATTGCCCTGTCAACCTAACCCCTACCTGGGTGGCGCTCAGCCAATTGTGCGCTGCCCCCTAGGAACCCCAGTCATGGTCGGCTGTGACATAGCCTGGATTCGAACCTGCGATTCGATCCTGCACTCCACGTGGAGCGCCTTTACTGGATGAGCCACTCGGGAGCCCCCCTTTAATTTCTAGTTTTGATGAGAGAAGGGTCGAGCTCATGTAATCCCACATTTCCTTTTAGTTGATTCTGTGAATCCACTAGCATAACCTCTGTTGTATCTGAATTCAGACTGAAAATGCACTTTTATAAAATGGCTCTCTTAGTAGGTTTTTATGTAATTTTAAAATTGCTGCTTTTGTACTTTTATTATGTGTATCTGTTATTTAAATGGTCTGATTGTAGCAGTTGTATGTGTA
Organism: Acipenser ruthenus; assembly: GCF_902713425.1. Lineage (NCBI taxonomy): Eukaryota > Metazoa > Chordata > Actinopteri > Acipenseriformes > Acipenseridae > Acipenser > Acipenser ruthenus. The sequence continues at coordinate 10,067,992 of NC_081214.1, read as the reverse complement.
ACATGCTATACAAATGTATTGTGGTTTGATCTTTTTTTTACTGCTATGTACTGTACAGTGCTTTGCGATACTTTTGTATAAAAAGCGCTATATAAATGCAATAAATAAATAAATAAATAAATAAATAAATTGAATTAGCTCTGCCAGTTCCTGTAAGGTAATCAAAGAAAATCCCCCACAGTAGCTTTAATAGGTGTAGTTGGTAAAATTGTGCTGGAGTCCTCCTTAATAGAAGGTGTCTGTGGAATCTCATTTCTGATGTCAAGTATTTTATTTTTAAAGAAATGTAAGAAGTCATTGCAGCTGTGAGAGGAGCCAATGTCAAGGGTAGGACTATTAGGGGAAGGATTAATTAATTTATCTAGGGTAGCAAAAAATAAATCTAGGATTATTTTTATTTGCTTCAATTAAATTAGAATAATATGATGATCTAGCCAACAGCAGAGCCTTCCTATATTTAACCAGGTGGCTCTTCCATGCGATGTAATGAACATGCAGTTTAGATTCCTGCCATCTCTGTTCTAGTTTACGACCTTCATGTTTACATCTCTGTTCAAGTTTACGACCTTCATCTTACGAGTTGAACAACAGTGAGCTTTTTTTAAAAGACACTCTCCGAGTACATACTGTTGACATGCGCCACGGTCATCAACCTTCTTCATACTGAGAGAGCATTCTGAATTCACACCGTGGCGGGAGATGTATGTTAATGACAGACTTGTTTAATGTAAAGTACCCCGTCCTGACAGTTTATGAGTGTTCTGGTATACGACACTCATAGTTCACCATTATAAATAAAACCCTTGATTTCATATCCAGATAAATAAATTGAACTCAGTGTCACTTCCTATTGTGAACCCCCAAAAATGTTGTCTTAATTATGTGTGGGGTCCGCTGTGTCTGTGGAGAGCTCGATAGTACTGTCTCTCTGCCAGGACCAATTGATCCTGCTTCGATGTAGCAACATTCAGATCCCTTTCATCGGTCTGAAGTAAAAAGGACCCAGACCTGTCTGACTGTCATGACTCACGGCTCTGGCTATCCATCTCCATTAGACATTCACACAGGGAATGGGCAGCCCAGCCCAAGCTGTGACACATGGGAAAATGATCTCTCTAATTTATACACAAAATGCTATCAGGTGTTGTATGATACCAGATGATATCCACTGTGACAATCAGCGTGTATGTTACTCAGCACCCAAAACTATAATCCACTGTGACACTCAGCTTGTGTATTACACTACAGAACCCGAAACTATAATCCACTGTGACACTCAGTTTGTGTTTTACACTACAGAACCCGAAACTATAATCCACTGTGACACTCAGTTTGTGTTTTACACTACAGAACCCGAAACTATAATCCACTGTGACACTCATTTTGTGTTTTACACTACAGAACCCGAAACTATAATCCACTGTGACACTCATCTTGTGTTTTACACTACAGAACCCGAAACTATAATCCACTGTGACACTCAGTTTGTGTTTTACACTACAGAACCCGAAACTATAATCCACTGTGACACTCAGCTTGTGTTTTACACTACAGAACCCGAAACTATAATCCACTGTGACACTCATCTTGTGTCTTACACTACAGAACCTGAAACTATAATCCACTGTGACACTCAGTTTGTGTTTTACACTACAGAACCTGAAACTATAATCCACTGTGACACTCATCTTGTGTCTTACACTACAGAACCTGAAACTATAATCCACTGTGACACTCAGTTTGTGTTTTACACTACAGAACCCGAAACTATAATCCACTGTGACACTCAGTTTGTGTTTTACACTACAGAACCCGAAACTATAATCCACTGTGACACTCAGTTTGTGTTTTACACTACAGAACCCGAAACTATAATCCACTGTGACACTCAGCTTGTGTTTTACACTACAGAACCCGAAACTATAATCCACTGTGACACTCAGTTTGTGTTTTACACTACAGAACCCGAAACTATAATCCACTGTGACACTCATCTTGTGTCTTACACTACAGAACCTGAAACTATAATCCACTGTGACACTCAGTGGATTATAGTTTCAGGTTCTGTAGTGTAAGACACAAACACTACAGAACCTGAAACTATAATCCACTTTGACACTCAGCTTGTGTCTTACACTACAGAACCTGAAACTATAATCCACTGTGACACTCAGTTTGTGTCTTACACTACAGAACCTGAAACTATAATCCACTGTGACACTCATCTTGTGTTTTACACTACAGAACTCGAAACTATAATCCACTGTGACACTCAGTTTGTGTCTTACTCAGCACCCAAAACTATATGTTTATAATATATAGTTAAGTAAGAGTAATTCAACAGTACAGCTTATTGTAACATGACATTATTTCATACAAACTATGAACAGGAATTCAAATCGATGTATGCTTTTAACAGATATGTTATATTTCCAACCACACCACATACCTTTTAAATACAGACATATTAGCCTTTATGCATCCTTGCATGAGGCTACTATCAATAAGTTGTACTAAAGAAAGTCTAAGCTTCATCACAATTAAATAGTGCTTCCCCAGGTTTTACAGCATGTAAAAACGTAACTGTGACATACATACTGAGAATCTTCATACACTCAATAATGTGTGCTAAAGAATACCTCACAATTCTAGAAGCATCTTTCTAGATATATGCAAAACCCTACAGCGGGGATAATTAGTTGTTAACCTTATGAAAAAGTAAATCACCACAAAAGACAAAAATCTCCTTCTACAGAATGTCCAGATTCTAATACTCTCATAGTATTTGCTGTTAAACGATAGCCTTATCAAGATTCATCTCTTCAAAGGGAAACTGCCTGAATACTATTCAGATGAAATGCAATTTCCTACATATTTCATTCCACAATAATGACATTTTTGTATGGATGAATACACCAATGTGACACAGCTTCATATAAGCCATTTCAAAATAAACAGTATCAAATGACCTTTGGCAAGAACATAACAAAATGATTATCTATGCTCTTCTGGTTCCTAGTAGCGGATTGATCTCAAAACTCAAGGTGGGTCTTAAAGGATCCCAGTGATTCAGCATCAACAACTTGGCAACCCATTGCATCCCCTCACCACTCTGTGTGAGGCAGAGGAACCTACTCTCTGTGCAGACTCTGTGCTGCACCTAAAGTATTGGTTAGGTTTTGTCAACTACTTCGATCAAGTCCCTCCTAATTCTCGGGTAAATAGATTCAGTTCTTTCAGCCTTCATAACAGCCATACATTTCTGATTGGAAAATAAGTGTAATATGAAAAATGAGCAAATCAGGCTGCCCTTCAATGACTCTTTAAATTGAGCTACTGAATCCTTGGACCAATTCTTCGACAAAGACACTGCAACACTGTTGTGAATAATAACTTCCCAGCATTAGCATTTGACATCTCAGAGGAGCTCAACGCAGCTCTCAATTAACATGCCATTTAGACAGCGCACACAGTTGATGGTTTACGTGCTCACAGAGCACAATTAAGAAGGCTGTAGAATGTCTTCTTTTGTTTTCAGTTACATTTATCTACTGCTCATACTGCTCCGCTGGCTTTGAGAAATGACATTTCTGCATTAACTTTTGTGACAGTATAAATAATTTGACAATCGTCTGCTGTTTTCTAGAGCACTGAACTTTAAGCTTGGCTTGGCAAGCTGGTGTTTGGTTCTACAAGGATAAATCTGCCGTAGATATATGTAGCATGGGCTGACCTTTAAAGAAAAAAATGAAACAGGGGGAAATCCTCTGTATAATCAAGGCTCTTTGTTTTCATGTTTTATGTTATATAAAATGTCCTGTGAATGTAACAGTGTTTATTAAAAAAAAATGAAACAGGTGAGAATCCTCTGTTATAACCAAGGGTCTGTATTTAAATGTTGAATATGTTTGTATACAGCCACATGTTTAATTGTTTAATTGGTCATTGTTTTATTAATTTAATCAGAAATCCCTGCCTATAATCAAGCAGGCAGGTGTATATATAGCAGGTCTTAACAGCTTGATGGGTGTCTGTGTGAAGGCTAAGGCCTGTAGAGTATGGTTTGTCACATATGGTGGAGAATGTGGGCATATCTTTAGTGTGGTATAAATACAGCAAAAGAAGATGACAATGGAAGACTTGTTAAAAGGGCTACTACAAGCCACTGCTGCACAACAGTGCACCCTAGTGTGAGTATTGTAGGGAACAGACTCACCACTGCCAGGGGGAGAAGCGCCGCTGTCTCTAGAGCCAGAGGAGCACTGCTGTCTCCAGAGCCAGAGGGAGAAGCGCTGCTATCTCCAGAGCCAGAGGAGCACCGCTGTCTCCAGAGCCAGAGGGAGAACCGCCGCTATCTCCAGAGCCAGAGGAGCACCGCTGTCTCCAGAGCCAGAGGAGCACCGCTGTCTCCAGAGCCAGAGGAGCACCGCTGTCTCCAGAGCCAGAGGGAGAAGCGCCGCTGTCTCCAGAGCCAGAGGGAGAAGCACCGCTGTCTCCAGAGCCAGAGGAGCGCTGCTGTCTCCAGAGCTAGAGGAGCACCGCTGTCTCCAGAGCCAGAGGAGCACCGCTGTCTCCAGACCCAGAGAAGCGCTGCTGTCTCCAGAGCCAGAGGAGCACCGCTGTCTCCAGAGCCAGAGGGAGAAGCGCCGCTGTCTCCAGAGCCAGAGGAGCACCGCTGTCTCCAGAGCCAGAGGAGCACCACTGTCTCCAGAGCCAGAGGAGCACAAACTCTAATCCCAGATAAGCAGACATACTCTGCACACAAAAATATTGGAATTATTTTGAAGGTAGTAACCAAAGATGCCTTCAAAACAATGGTTGCCAACTGTAAAATGAAAAATAAGAGTGGTTGACTATAGCAATTCTGTCTATCCTTAGTTACCCATATGGAGATATCAACTGACAACCTGAAGGCCAGAACCTTATAGGCCTGCTAAAGACAGACACTTAGCCAATCACAGGAGGCGGTGGTGCCTCAGATTCCAGCATCTGTCCTTGTAGTTTTTCCGTTATTCTGCTTCATGAGACATTCCAGAGCCCCATGCAGTGCTAACAAGCACATTACTTTACTGTATCCTGTGTTGTCCATATCACAGTAGTATATTTGTTAACATCATTCTGATTGCTTTGATATTTATATATAGGTAAATCAACTAAAACTTTTACTCAGGAACATTTGCCAGGTGAAAAAGGTTGCAGTGTGTCTCCTTCAACAACATGACTAGGAAGCCCATTCCATACCCTCACCACTCTCTGTGTGAACAAGCATCGCCTTCAACAACATGACTAGGTAACCCATTCCATACCATCACCACTCTCTGTGTGAAGAACTGTCTCCTTCAACAACATGACTAGGTAACCCATTCCATACCCTCACCGCTCTCTGTGTGAACAAGTGCCTCCTTCCCTCTGTCCTAAGTATATCTCTACTTCCAACTTTGCCCTCTGGTCCTGGTTTTTGTACTGCACTGAAAGTATTGGTTAACTTTGTCAACTCCTTTTAGACTTTAAAGACTTCAATCAATAATTCCCAATTCTTTGTTCTTCGCTAAATAGATTCAGTTCCTTATCATTATAGCTCTAGGGTCAAATGCCCCACGATGTAATATTGCTCTGGTACCAATCATTATACAGGAATCAAAAAGCCGCCTTTCTGCACCCTATGCCAGTGTGACTTTTCCTCTTTCTGGGCTCCTCTACAGAGGGTGGCCTCAGCGCTGGCAGCGATGCTGGGCTCTGCGGTGCAGGGCACTCCAGGAGGGGTAGGAACGCTGCACACTCTGGCATGGGTGGCAGCTCTGGGCTCTCCAGATGTGCGGCTGGCTTTCGCCTTGCTCCCCTCAGGAACAGCTGGTAAGGTTGACATTGCAGTGGCTCCTCACCCTCTGGATCTGGAGCCAGCAACGGATCCTCCTTTGGCACTGGCAATGGAAACAGGTCCTCCCCTTTTGGCACTGGAGATGGCAATGGCTCATCCCTCTCTGCCTCAGATCCTCTCTCTGGTTTTGGAGACAGCTTCAGCTCCTCCTTTGCTTATCCCACCCTGACACCATATGTAGCAGGATAGCGTCAAGAATGAGACTCAGAGGCTAGAAACTGCAGTTTAAGCATGTATGCAAAACAGGAAGAAATTAACGAGGCAGAGAGCCAAAATAAAGAGTTTAAACGCAAACAAAACGCAACAAAAACCTACACAGGCCAGGCTGGGCACCGCATTCTTTTCTCCTGAACAAAGGATTTTGTCCCCTTTTTAAACATGTGTCCACTACCCAATTAGCACTCCATTACCTAATTGGAGAATGGCCACACCTGTGATGTTGGCAGGGACAGATTTAACTCCATCCCTGCCAACCTTACATTCCCACACACATGGTATTTACATTTTAGGGCTTTTGCCCTGCCACACATGTTCTATATAATTAAATGTATTAGAAAGCTGACTAATAATATATATTTTTATCTGGGTTATATGTTGATTTGTTGGGGGTATTCAACGGTTTTCTGTTAGTCATTAACGAAGCACACGTCCTAGATTTGAATTTACAGCTGTGGTGGTGGATGGATGTTGCTGACATACTTATTTGAACTGTAAGTGCTTGTTGCTCAGTCTCAATGCAAATGTATCGAGATAATGGTGTAACAAAAGCCCTCTGTGTGTGTGTGGATCACAGTGTGACTTGTTCACCTCACCGTTCCTGCAGAAACGAGATAAACAGGCTTGTGCTTGGAGGACAATTACTGCTTCTTCAGTCTCCAACAGTTCTTCCTCACTACAGCTTTTTAAGGGTTTAGGGCCCTTGCGGGTTAGAGAAACACCATTTCATATATATACATGTGACTAGTTCTGTTTCTATAGTAGGGAAGCATTGTAAAGCACAGAGAGGTCTAGTAAAGCATAGGCAAGCATGGCAAAGCACAAAGAGGTCTGGTAAAGCCTTGGGGAAGCATTGTAAAGCACAGAGAGGTCTGGTAAAGCCTTGGGGAAGCATTGTAAAGCACAGAGAGGTCTGGTAAAGCACAGTGAAGCTATATCGTTATATCGTGCAGATTAACCGTGTTAAACCTTTGTAATGGACGAGTGCACCTGGGCATTTTATTTATCAAAAACTCATTGATCACAATAGGATTAAGGGTTCCAGTTAAAATGAATGAACAGACTATGTATCCCTACATTCTATATCCCTGAATTCTGACACTCAATAGCTTGAGCTAAACAATGTCCTTCGCAAGTTTAACTGTGTCTTACAAGAAGAATCAACAGCTGAGCAAAGCGAGTATTTTATATAATAATGTGAATACCAAGTTTCATGACATTTGAAAAAGCGATTCTCCAGATATAGGAGAATTGACCGAGCTCCTCTACTGTATCCCTTTCGCAGGAGATAACAAACAGACATTTCCTAGACCTGATTCCTGTAACAGTGGGAAAGCACCCAGCTAGTGGTGGGACACAGGCAGGGGTACCTGAGTGTTTTGCGGACCATGTCTTCGTCTGTGATGCCGTAGTAGGTGAGGGTCTCGTTCCAGGCTGGGTTTAGAGTGTTCCGCAGGGTTTTGGTCCGCAGCTTGTTGGCCTGGGAGTGAGAGAGGGGAGGGGAGGAGAGGGGGTGGGGGCGGATGAACGATGTTTAAAGGACTGCATACCATACCAAGTTCATTTATATAACGTCCTTCATGAAAACGAATTCCAGGGCACTTTACAAAAAAATATACTGGTGGTAAAAATGATGGCGTCACCAGAAAGAGAATGACTGGGGTTGGGACATTTATTGCTCCCTTTATCCCACTGAATAGCTAAACCTCTTTAAATATATGCAAAATATTTTCACGATCAAGCCCTCTCACAGGTGCAGTCACACCCTAAAAAGGTATTTATTTTTGAGAATGTAGAACTGAAGATCAAGACTGAAATAAACCCTTCTTTAACAAATTCTAATGTATTTTGGTGCTGCAGTCGACATGGGCATTACTTTATGCTTCTCCCTGAGTTCTCCCATCTCAAGTCAGTGTCGGTGATGAGCACATCTCTGTTGTTTTTCACTGCAGACATGACTCAGTTTAGCAACAGATCTGTGATCGAACACCCTTTAAAATCAATCCTCATTCTCGCTGCCTAAATGATTTCATGGCAAGGGCTCCAGCATGTTATTTGGCTTGTCTCTGGAGTGTGGGGGTAGGTGCACGTTTCTACACCATGAATTCAATTTCAAAAATCAGGCCAAGGCTTCTGCCAATTCTGCTAAATTTAACATGACTATTGGGAGTCACGTTAAATTACAATAAAGGATGGCTGGGGCCTCCGAGTGTCTCACCTGTTAAAGCATGGCTGCATGGTGTACAAGGTTAGTCATACAGTCAGGGGAGCGCAGATTCCTGGCTGTGCAAAGTCACCGGGCTTTGCTGGGGATTCCACAGGGAGCATTGGCTCTGGAGCTCCTGCGGGTTATGAAGGCAAAGACAAGCGGATGCCTGCAGGGCTGGCCTTTGTCGTTGAGAGGCCAGTAGCTCACATCCGCGGTGGCTCTCCTGGGCTGCGGTGGGGGATGCAAGTAGACATTCTTTGTATGACTGCTCCCTTTGTTCTAACTTGGCAGTTTTTGTACATGTTCAATGTTTTGGACATATTTTAAATACAGTAAATTACACCCAATTATTTTACCCTGTCCAATTATGTTCCCTCACCACAGCAACTCCTCACAACAACTCAGGAGCTACACAGCAGATGTCAGTGAGCTACTGGCCTCTGGAGGACAAAGGCCAGTCCTGCAGGTGTCTACTTGAGCCTCTGTGGTCCGCTGTAGTTCGGTGAGGAGAAAAGGTCCTGGTTTTGCCTCCCTAGCCCACAGGAGTGTTAGAGCCAATGCTTCTTGTGGAATTCACAGCGAAGATGGGCAGCTTCACACAGCCAAGTCACTGTGCTCCTCAGTGAAAATGTTTTAAAATAATTTCAAAGGACTGAATAAACATGGTTACAATAAGCGGTGTTGACATTATCAGATCACCAATAACCTGGCAACAAAGCATTACAACTCAAGTTGATGCAAGACATGCTTTGCTGTAGAACTCGAAATTTAGTACTAGGTATTGCATTGATTACAATAGTGTTCATTAATAACATGTACTTTCAATATACATGCTACTATACTGCACAGGCAAAACATTGTAATAATGATATTATTATTATTTATTTCTTAGCAGACGCCCTTATCCAGGGCGACTTACAATTGTTACAAGATATCACATCATTCTTACAAACAATTACCCATTTATACAGTTGGGTTTTTACTGGAGCAATCTAGGTAAAGTACCTTGCTCAAGGGTACAGCAGCAGTGTCCCCCACCGGGGATTGAACCCACAACCCTCTGGTCAAGAGTCCAGAGCCCTAACCACTACTCCACACTGCTGCCCCAATTATTATAATAGTAACTTAACTATTAATAATTCAGTTAAAAACTAAGAAAGTTATGAACATTGCGTTGTTCTGTGTGCTATATCGTGCTGCTTTATATATCAGAACATTACAACGCGTGTGTTAGCACGATAATGAACCCCAAAGCAACCCAATAAAAGAAACTAAACCACAGCAATCTTTCATAAACCAAAACTAGTGTACAAATTAAGGGCAAATAAGTGTGATAGATCATCCCTAAAATCAGTGATCCTATTAAATGCAATATTAAAAGAGACTGAGGGATGGAGAGGAAGTGGTTACCTTGCTGGCTCCGGGCAACAGGTGCAGTTTGACGTAGGGATCAGCCAGTCCATTGTGGTCCATCGGTTTGAGCCCCTGGGAAAGTGAGAGGCAGAAGGAGAGAGGCCATTAACATTGAGTCGTGTTCCTATTGGGTCCTGTCAGTAGCAACTACACTTACAATGAAGCGTGTCGCATAGTACACAAAGGCCTGATTACAATTGCAATGTTTAATAAGTTCACCACATCAGCTGAATGTTAGCGGACAATCCCCAAGCCCCAACTAACCAGCGCCAGGGCCAAAGATCCCTGTGAAATCCCTAGCAAAGACCGGCAACTTCGGACAGCCAGGAACCTGCGCTCCCCTGACTGTGTGGCTCACCCTGCACAGCACGTGGTCATGTCATTACCAGGAACCTGCGCTCCCCTGACTGTGTGGCTCACCCTGCACAGCACGTGGTCATGTCTTTACCAGGAACCTGCGCTCCCCTGACTGTGTGGCTCACCCTGCACAGCACGTGGTCATGTCATTACCAGGAACCTGCGCTCCCCTGACTGTGTGGCTCACCCTGCACAGCACGTGGTCATGTCTTTACCAGGAACCTGCGCTCCCCTGACTGTGTGGCTCACCCTGCACAGCACGTGGTCATGTCATTACCAGGAACCTGCACTCCCCTGACTGTGTGGCTCACCCTGCACAGCACGTGGTCATGTCTTTACCAGGCGAGCCATTTGGGACAATTTTTTTAAATCTCGGGTGTTTTTGAAGTAAAGGATCAATCACAAAGTGGTTTTTACATTACAATCTCTTGCCTATAATGTCTAAAACATTTAAGATACTGTTAATTCCAGTTTGAACTAAAGTACATTTCTTGCTGCAGTTCTACCAAGATCTGTATTCTCGATTTCAAATGAAGATTGCCAATATTTCTGCATGTAATTGTGTAGATTATGTTTCTTCATATGAATATCTCATTCTTCAGGGACAAGGACACTCAGGGACAGTACATGGTGTGCGGTTGCCTTGCAGCCGTCACGCTGGGAAAGCAAGCAGGGCAGTGGTGGGTGGGAGGCAGAGCAGAAATGACATTTCATGAAAATGGTTCCTGACAGTGCCCTTGCCATTTTCATGTTTAAAAGACGCTCTGCATTGTTGTCCTAATAGAGTTACTGTGGGTAAAACTTTTTTTTATCCAAATAACATAGAAATGTATACGAATTCTGTTATACAGTAGGCCTAAGGCCTCTATACTTTATTGCTGGAGATATTTTTAAAAGTAGAACATGCATCTGTTTTCTAACACATCTAGTAGCTATAGCTAGTTAAACAACATAGTAAAAGCATGGTGCAATAAAGCATAGGTGATGGTAAAGCACAGGTAAGCACTGGAAAGCCCACAGAGAGATATGGTAAAGCATATTAAAAAGTAACACAAACCATGGTAAACTATGGTACCATTTGCCATTCAAATGATCGCCCATGATATACACTAATATTGCGAAACACATTTAAAATCGGACAGGAACTCAACAGACCCAAGAAAAGTTTGAAACATTTACACAGAGAAAAATAACCGGGGCTTGCTGACGCTCCACAGCCTTCGATGTTCTCTCGTGTGCTGGAAAGGAAATGTGAGTTAGAGGATCCTTTTTCTCAACCAAAAATAAAATATCATGAACTGTATGACAAAAGGGACACTGGTGGTTTTTTTATATAAAAAGTGTACACTGCCCTCGATCCCAGTGCACACTTTGTACGCCTTCAGAAAATGTTGATAACTTTGGATGGCCCCTGAAGGTTTTCACTTCCTAGGCCAGTTCACCTCTGCAGAGTCTTTGGAGTCAAAGCATGTCACTTGCAGCAAACATGTCCGTCATTAGAGGAACCAACCAGCTGCTTCCCCTCATGCCAGACATGCTTTGCAGACGGTGACATACTTTGCCAACAGTGACATGCTTTGCAGACAGTGACATGCTTGTCCTGCCCCTTCAACACTTTCTTTTCTATAGGTTTAGGAAAGAAGGCGTCGAATGGGTGACAACGGTTTCATTCTTCAGCTGAAAGGACCTGGGGAGTGGAACACTATCTGAAAGCATGGTTTGCAAACAGAGCTTTCTTTAACAATACCAGGTTTAACATGAGAATACAATTTGCTATTGCATGTACTGTATGTCTTAAAAACTACACATGCGAGATGTAGAAAATGGAAATGTATTAAGGATCATAATTATATTGGCCTTTAAAGAGCAAGTAGCGGGGTTCCGAACAATATAGTGTTCCACGTCCCCACCTGTTGTTACAAATGTTTAAATAACGTACCTGTCATTTTTCTTTTCATTGTTAACATCCTGACCACATTTTACACATAACTTTCAAGTCTGTGTCAAAGCTCTTTTCAAAATGGCTGCTCTAGTGCACTGGAGTTTCAGATCTGTCCTCTAAATCACTGCAGGAAGTGCTCTGGCTTTTCTGTTCATAGATTGTTATAGCTGTGTTACCTGTTTGACAATGTGGGCAATAATCCTTACACTAAAAGTGCACTAGAGCGGCCATTTTGAAAACAGATTACCAAGTCAATTATTTTACCACAAGTCCATCAAATTCTCATCTACAAGCCCACCAAAGGTCAGTTTGTTAAACCGGTGTCCCACAAGGGGTTTCAGCCCTTCAAAGATTCCATTTTTGATACTTTCATCCTGAAGCCTTTTTGTGGGGCCATTAAATCTTACAGTAAAGTAGGTAGACAGTAGCAGAGCTGCATACAGAAAGTCAGTTAAATTATGAGCACACCTAAGCAATTTGAAAGTGATAGCTCTTGAACATGCACTTAAAAATCACTCAGGAATTTGACAACTGGGCCATTTTTCACTTTTAAGGCCCCCAGCAGCACAGAAATACTAAAGCAGAGGTAATTATTTTGCATCAATTCTACAGAAGACCTACCTGCCTATCTTTACAGAAGAATTCATATGGATATTGCCATTCTAAATATAATCTTTAGATCCTCAGAATCACTCCAAAATGAGACGAGTTTCAAGTATTACTACCCCCTCCCCCCCACCCCAGAAAAGGGGTGTCTCAGCAAATCTTCATCATTGAGCTTAAATATTTGGCCTGGTTTCATACCTGACCTGTATCTTCCACTGCACAAAATATAAGCAAAATCAAAATCTTGAGGTGGGAAGCTCTGTTGAGTTGACACAGAATCACCCTTTGATATCTGGTGATATTATTGTGATGAAACATTGTTTAACATAAGACTCTGTTATCATAGTGATTGCTCTGAGTTTGAATTCACAGCCGTGTGGCGGGGGATGGGTGTTACTGACACTCTTGTTCATTTTTGCCCCCAAGGTCTTCAGTAGTAATGTCATGTTGTTAGACTGGATGAAACGATTCTTATTAATTACACATTTTTTCTTAAGTACATACCACAGTCCTTGCACCTCCTGATGGCTCATTAACACATTTCTCATTAACAGCAATGAGAAAAACTGTAATTACTGTTCTTGTTTTGTCAAGTGCTCCTAGCTGTTGCTGACTTAGCTTTACAAAACCCACACAGTAATTCTGTGGATAGATGAGCAATCCAGCCAACCATACAAACCTTATTACAGCAATTCAGTCAGGGAACTCATGCGATAGATACAATATTTATTACAGATTAGACACGATAATACATGTATGCACATTAGACGTTCTTGGATAACACATTTAACATATAATACATCTCTGGCCTCGCCTTGAGGAACCTCTACCCATCCATTTTTCCGCTGATAAGTTGGTTGACTGTAGGAAACCATGGGCAGGGGGGCAGATAGCTGCCCTCCCCCTTAGATGAAGCCAAAAAACAGGTGGAGGCTGAGAAGGAGGAGGCAAACTCTAACTAGCAGGGAGGTAATGGGTCAGGCAAGATCTGAATCCTTTCCCTAACGATCATTGGACAAGTAATTACGTTGTTAGCGATAAGGTACTGCTGTTTCGATTGACAATTGTCTGGTTATCAAAACTTAATAGCTTGGTTTGATTGACTGATTAAAAGCGAGTTCTGAACCATGCTTTGCTTCATGGAGAGGTAGCTTTATACTGCACTAATAACTGTGAGAAATAACAAAACAAGCCAACAGAGCTGCAAAGCATGTTCATTATGTATGTAAACATGTAACCTCGACGTACAGTCAGACAAAAAACATAACCCTGATTATAAAACACTCAATAAAGAGTCAAGGGATTTCCTTAGCATATTACATCATAAAATGACATGGGGTTATTTGTTAAGTTCAAACAAAGAGGCAGGTTTAGCTGTCCTCTTTCAATGGTCCCCTGATTACAGTCTAGTTTAAACACAGGCAGTTGATCATAATTAGGGAAGAAGAAAAACAAACTGTGCAAAAAACAGATGGGCAGCATACATCAGCATATTAAAAAAACTGGCATCACAAAGCCACTGGGCTGTTCATATCAATTTATAAGCTTTTTATTAGGTTTGTGTTTAACCTTTTCAGTGACTCCTAATGAGGCCTTGTTTCAGCCACCCACAAAATCCAAAAGGATTTAGACTGCGTACAAAAAGATTGCAAACAAAAGTGTTACACATTAGTCAGAAACATGTAGGAGTCAAATACCAAATGGGGGGTACTAAAACAGACTTACCAATCAGAAAGGCAAACCCAGTGCTTAAGTATACAGCCCAAAGTGTAAAGTAGAAATCAAAGGAGGCTCTGATGAGGTTGTATAATGCACTGGTGAGACCTATGCTTGTCTGGTTCCTAGTAGCTGATTATCTCAAAACTAAAGGCGGGTCTTACAGGATCAAGATGATTCAGCATCAACAGCCCATTTCATGCCATCACCTACTTTCTGTCCTAAGTCTATCTCCAAATTTTTTCCAGTCCTGGTTTCTGTACTACACTTAAAGTAGTGTTTAGGATTAACTATGTCAACTTCTTTTAAAATTTTAAAACTCTTTTGATGCAGTTCCCTGTCTTCATAGCTCATTCCTTTGAGCCCTGGGATTAGTCTGGTTTGTTGGACTCTCACCATGGTCACAATGCCCTTTTTGGTAATGACACACACGTTCTTACCAGTGCATTACAGAAGCTCATCACAGCCTCCTTGAATTTGTACTCTACACTCTTGGCTATATTGTGGCACCTCACACAAAATGAATATTTACTGGTCCATAGAAGCACACCATGTTTAGCCTGGCCAGGCATTCAAATTCTGTTGTTTAAAATAAAAAGTTAAATGAATTTTTGTTGTTCACCTTCTAAGAGCTGGTTTTAGGAAACATTGCCCCTTTAAATATATTGGGGGACCTTGACCTTTTTAAACCCTGCACTAATACACTATGGGATGGTACCTTTTTCTGTTAGGAGTTCTTTTTGCTTGTGTTTGCTGCTGAAGGTTTGCCGCGGGATTTTTAAAATGTGTACAGGTTTGCTAAACAGATTATGTACTCATGTACAACTGCATTAAGTTAGAAGTATACTGCGTTGATCTAGCTTTTGTTTTGTTTGTACAGTTTTAAACATTTTTGCTTCTATTAGCAAACTATGCTGGCACTTACCTTTTCCTTGCCATTTCCTGGAGAAAAAAAAAGCCATTCTGTTTTGATTCGACTTCAGCTGTTACTTGGGAACTCTTTGCTGACACACGGGTCCTGAGTTTTTTGTTTTTTTTTTGTAACTGGAGCACCTACGGACAACCACACAAACCGGTGAGACCGAACTTATTTATTATTATTTTGACCGTGAATGTTTTTTTGTTTCCTTGGATATTTTTTACTTTGTTTTTTCCTGGGTTGAACAAACACATGTTGATTTTGTTGTGCTTTTTCTATCAATACAGTTTTTTGCTGTTGGACTATTTTTTGAGTGGTTTTACAAGACAGTTAATACAGGACATAGTTTTGTATTGCCCGATTGCTATATTGCATACTGATACGCTGTGGGAGAGCTGTAGCGGTCATGCCAGCGTTTTGTTTTCGTTTCCTGTGTGGTTCTTTCCTATGCCTCACGCATTCTATTTCTTTTCCAGCCTTGTTGTGTTCAGGTGTCTGCACCTATTCCCCTGGTTTACTGGTGGTTATAAAATTACTCAGATAAGGTTCTGCGTGGGCTGCTTGTATGTGGTTTGGAAATTAAATGTTTTGCAATCAACGAACCTAGCAATCCTATTTTTGCTGTCAATCTGCCTTTCTACGATCTACCTTTTGTTTTTGGTAGTAACCTATTATGATTCTGGGAATACTGTGTTGGGCTTTTGGTCACAGGTTGATTGTTACAATATAACCAAGCAGGGTTTGCCTTTCTGATTGCTCCCCACGCTGTCTGGTTGCTGACAGTGATCAGTCTATAAAACACCAATTTGTCAGCTCTGTGTACTTTTAAATAGGTATATTTTTGAGGCACTTACAAATCCCACAGTAAAGCCTGGACGAGCTCTGCTGTGGGAGTCTGGTTTGTTACACTGCAGTGCTCCTGTGACCTGGGCAGGAAGCAGCTAAGTCTGCAGGGCTGTGTTCTGATCCCCGCTGCGATGATGGATGGAAATATTCAGTTCTGTTTCAGAGGAAGTCAGGCAGACCGTGGGCGATGCACAGGTGTATTTTTGGGAAGGTAGCAGCTGGCCACTGGAGGAAGGCAGAGAATTATTTACTGGGAGCAGTGTATGATACTGGTTCCCAGTTGGAGAGAAATCATCTGCCAATCACTGATGAAAGCATTAGCTGAAAATGTTGTTTAACCCAAATATAATTAAGGGTTATAGATGTTATGGATAGGATTATTCTGTGAAGATTAATTTGTTACATTTTGGTATTTATTTGTGTCCAGTATTCTCTATGAAAAGGAAGGCATGGAAGCAACTATTTAAACCACTCAGTAGCCCTGTAAGCGCTGCTTGAACACACAGTGAAGGGGTTGCAATAAGGAGGTAAGCACCCCTTAAAATAGGATTGGTTTCATAGTGGTTGCTAGCACTTCGAAAAAAAAGGCATATAAGCTTTCATATGTTCACGCAACAACAAAATATCACATCATTCTAACTTTACAGCTTTATTCAAAATATCAAAAGATCCTTCTCACATTATACATGTTCAGAATAACAAATACGAGAACTGTGGGGATCCCAGGGTGTTGTGAACTCACACATTTGTAACCAGACAATGCAGGGAACCAATCGAAAAGGCAAACAGAATGCTAGGGTATATAGCCAAAAGTCAAGAGTACAAATCCAAGGAGCTTATGATGAGGTTGCATAGTGCATTGGGGAGACTGCACTCATCACCACAGCACCAAAAGGACATTGTGGTCATGGAGAGAGTCCATTGAACCAGATTAATACCAGGACTTAAAGGAATGAGCTCTGAACATTGAGGGAACTGTATCTATTTAGTCGAGAACAAAGCAGAATTAGGGGGATATGACTGAAGTTTTTAAAATCTTAAAAAGGGGTTGACAAACCCTAAGCGCATTACAGACACCAGGACCAGAGGGCACAGTTGGAAAGGGGGGATAGACAGGACAGAGGGAAGGATACACTTCTTCACACAGAGAGCGGAGAGGGGATGGAATGGGCTAATAATGTTGTTGAGGCAGAATCATTTGGAAGACCTTTAGGACCCAACTTGACTACATTTTAAGATCAATCAGCTACTAGGAACTGAACAAGCTCAGATGGCCAAATTGTACTCCTCTCGTTCGTAGGTTTTTTTATGTTCTTACATAGGTCTGTGACAGAAAGGCAATGATTTTTGGTAGTAAATCTCCCTCCCAACCTGTGAGGGCGCTAAGTAACGGGAACAGAGTACACTGGACTGTTTGGCCTGACATTTCATTCCTAGGGTTAAAAGGAAGTCGGAAAAGGAAGGGGCGGAGCTTTGGTGTATTCACTCATCAACCCGGAAGGGAAATGATGTGGCAGCCGCGGATTGGAGGAGCGGCTGCAATCGTTTACTAAGGGGTCATGAGTGACAGTATAAGTAGGGGACGAAGCGACATAATCTGTTCCTTCAGTTCTGGTTACGGAACGACCCGGAAGGACCAGTGTTATGAAATATATCGTGAGTGTTTTGTTTGTTTCGTCTTGTCTGAAAATATTGTTTGTTATTGTTTAGACGGCTAACACGATCCAGAACTGTCGCCAAAGGCCAGCACCAACCCGGACAACATCACTGCAGAACTGTATATTCACTACGAGCACTCAAGTACTCACTGTGGACTTGTGTTTGTGTTTGTGTTTGTGTTATGTGTGGGTGAATAAGAACGGGACTGTTTATTATTTGGGAACCAACCGTGGATTTAAACACAGCAATACACGCCATCAGGCAATTGGATAAGAAACCATTAAACACGATTGCACCTGGATTATAATTGTCTGTCTGTTGTGACAAAGTGAACTATAAAATATATGGGAAAGTGGTGGACGGTGTGTATATTGGTCCAAGAGTGAAGAGAAGCCTGTATCCTCTCCATTGAATTCGGGTTATATAAGTAAGTTGTAGTCTTTGACTGCCAATGTCACAAAGACTACAATTCCCAGAGCTCCACAGGAGCGACCATTTTGAGACAAGGGTTTTCACCTGTCTCCAATTAGGCAGCCATAAAAGAGCATGGGTTTGTTCAAACGCGAGTGTGGGAAAAGGGTATGACATGCAGAGAGACCGATACATGCTGGAAACAGATTAAAGGTTGGTGTTCTACCTAGGGGAAGACAACTGCTGCCTAGTTAAAGTATTCTGTTTGGTCAGTAAACAGCTTAGCTGTCTGACTTATAGAAAGGGGTAGTTAAAAGATAATTAAAAGGTTTAGTTAGTGCTCTTAATAAAGAGCTAGGTTTTGTTTGGTTTTGTTTGTTTACGTTGTTGATATTTGATTTGTGTGACTCTGGATAAAGAGAACACGGTAATAAACATACAGGCACCGCCCTGTTTACAATAAAATACTGTTGTCCAGTGTGCTTGGTTCCGAAAGACTGTGTTCAAGACCCGGAAGAACCGTGACAAAACACCCCAGTCTGTCACATGTGGTGGAGAATGCGGGCAGCATTAAAAAAATAAAGTCTGTGAAGCGGAACACAACAGCTTGCAACCATGGAAACAGTAGTGCAGGGGCTGGACTAGTCGCTCCTTTTCTTGCTGGGGATGCCCAAAAAGCGTATTTTGACCTGGAACGAGATGAGGCTGCCGACTACGGCAAACTAAAGGCAGAGATCCTTGCCCGACTTGGCGTCACTACGGCGGTTCGGGCTCAAAACTTCCATGGCTGGAAGTACCGGGAGGATAAAGCACCCAGGTCCCAAATGTTCGACCTCATTCATCTAGCCAGGAAATGGCTCCAACCTGAGGCTTTAACCAACGGTCAGATAGTGGAGCGAGTTGTGATGGATAGGTACCTACGAGGATTGCCACCAGGTCTGCGCAAGTGGGTTGGTCAGGGAGACCCATCTAATGGAGATCAGCTAGTTGCGCTGGTCGAACGCTACATTGCAGCAGGAGCGCTACTTCAACCAACTGGACCGGAACTACAGCGGAACTGGTAAGACTGTTCCTGGGGAAAGGGGAACCGAAGAGCAGACTAGGTCTGTGAAGGGACATTTTGAGAGTGGGGTATCTGAGGGTAAACATGACCCAGGGCTTAAACAAAAGGGTTTTGAAAGGTTTAAAGTTCAGTCATTTAGTAGGCCCTTAAGGTGTTTTAGGTGCTCTGAATATGGTCATATAGCGGCCAACTGTCCTGGAAATGAGGAGCCTATGCAGTGTAACATGGGGGAACAACCTAATAACAGCTCTCTATATACCTGTACTATAGTTTCTGTAGCACCGGGGAACCCAAAGGGGGAGAAACACATGTGCCCAGTGGTTGTAGAGGGGATTAAGGGTAAAGCATTACTCGATTCAGGAAGCATGGTAACTCTGGTGGCCGCGCAATTAGTGGACCCGCATAAATTAGATAAGGACCAGGACCTTAATATTACTTGCATACACGGCGATACGTGCCACTACCCAACGGCAATTATAGGCATTACAACGAGTGCTGGGTCGCTTAAATATAGAATGGGAGTAGTACCGACGTTGCCGTATCAAGTAATATTGGGTCGGGACTTTCCCAATTTTACTAAACTATGGGAGAAACAGGTTGCATTAGATGAACCCGATAAAACTGAGGTGGCAGGAAGAGAGCCACAGAGTAACGGCCCAGAACCCTTACTTCCAGTGTTAGAGAGTGACATTGTTACAGAGTGTAAACCAGAGTTCCCAATGGACGTAATGATAGGAGAGGAAGTGGATCACGAGGGTCCTAGCCTCTCTGGTAATGGCCCAGACCCAGAACAAAACTTACTCGATTTGGGAACAAATGCAGAAAATTTCGGGACCGCCCAATTACGCGATCCCACTTTAGGTTCTGTCAGGGAGAATATAATGGTGGTAAATGAGGTTCAAACAAATCCTGAGATTCCTCTGACCTATCCTCACTTTTCTATGCAGAATGATTTGTTGTATCGTGTAGATAAGAAGGGGGAAGAGATTGTGGAGCAGCTAATTGTGCCCCAGAAGTTCAGGAGGGTGGTACTAGATTTAGCCCATGGACATCCCTTAGGGGGGCATTTAGGGGTGGAGAAAACCACAGAACGTATCGTTCGCAGGTTTTACTGGCTTGGGATACATGCTGATATAGCCCGACACTGTACCTCCTGTCCTGAATGCCAGCGTACGGCCCCTTTTAAAACATTTCGCAGCCCATTAGTGCCATTGCCAATAATAGAGACTCCGTTTGAACGCATAGCCATGGATTTAGTAGGCCCCCTAAACAAGTCAGCCCGCGGACATCAGCATATTCTGGTTATCCTAGATTATGCTACGAGATATCCGGAGGCTATTCCTCTCCGTAATACTTCAGCTAAAGGTATTGCCAAGGAGTTGTTTGTGGTGTTTAGCAGGGTAGGAATCCCAAAAGAGATACTTACAGACCAGGGCACTCCTTTCATGTCTCGGGTTACTAAGGAACTGTGTAAATTACTGAAAATTAGACACCTGAGGACCTCTGTCTACCATCCCCAAACGGATGGGTTAGTGGAGCGCTTCAACAAGACCCTTAAATCAATGCTACGGAAGGTAATTGATAGGGACGGTAAAAACTGGGATTTCTTGCTGCCTTACTTAATGTTCGCTGTACGAGAAGTGCCCCAAGCCTCTACAGGATTTTCACCTTTTGAGCTTTTATATGGCAGACATCCCCGGGGCCTTCTGGACATAGCGAAAGAGGTCTGGGAGCAAGAACCCACCCCGTATCGTAGCATTATTGAACATGTCTCTCAGATGCAGGACCGAATAGCTGCTGTAATACCCATTGTGAAGGAGCATATGCGGCAGGCTCAAGCCCAGCAGAGGCACAGTTATAACCGACAGGCAAGGGTCAGGGTTTTTCAGCCCGGAGACAGGGTTCTGGTATTAGTTCCGACCGTAGAGAGTAAATTTTTGGCTACCTGGCATGGCCCATATGAGATCATAGAAAAGGTTGGTGAGGTAAATTACAAAGTGACCAAACCAGGAGAGAAAATAAAAGTAAAACCCTACAGAATACCTGAGGCAAGAAGGGAGGCCATTAAAGAGGAAGTAAAGAAAATGCTTAAGCTTGGGGTGATTGAGGAATCACATAGTGAATGGTCCTCACCTATAGTGCTAGTTCCAAAACCTGATGGGACACTTCGCTTTTGTAATGATTATAGGAAGCTGAATGAAGTGTCCAAATTTGATGCTTACCCGATGCCTAGAGTTGATGAGTTGATTGAGAGATTGGGACCAGCTCGTTATTTAACAACCATCGACTTAACAAAAGGATATTGGCAGGTCCCTCTAACTAGCGAAGCCA
Organism: Acipenser ruthenus; assembly: GCF_902713425.1. NCBI lineage: Eukaryota > Metazoa > Chordata > Actinopteri > Acipenseriformes > Acipenseridae > Acipenser > Acipenser ruthenus. The sequence continues at coordinate 10,046,426 of NC_081214.1, read as the reverse complement.
AAGAAAAGACAGCATTTTCCACACCCGAGGGCTTATTCCAGTACACAGTACTGCCTTTTGGTTTGCATGGGGCTCCTGCTACATTTCAGCGCATGATGGATAGGATCTTAAGGCCACATCGGGAGTATGCAGCCGCGTATTTAGATGACGTGGTAATATACAGTAGTGACTGGGACACCCACTTGGTCAGAGTACAAGCAGTACTTAATTCTATAAAAAGTGCTGGTTTAACTGCTAACCCCACTAAGTGCACAATAGGGCTGGAGGAAGCAAAATATTTGGGGTTTAATGTGGGAAGGGGCGTTGTAAAACCACAAATTGATAAACTAGAGGCAATAGAAAAATGGCCACGGCCAGTGGGAAAGAAACAGGTTAGGGCATTCTTAGGACTAACCGGTTACTACAGGAGGTTCATTCCTGACTTTGCTACAATAGCCGCACCCCTCACAGATCTTACCAAAGGCGGGAAAAACCTAATGGTAAAGTGGAATGCAGAAGCGGAGGCTGCCTTTCAGAGGTTGAAAGCGGCTCTGTGCACGCAGCCAGTATTAGTTACGCCAAATTTTGATAAAGAATTCATGGTACAGACAGATGCTTCTGAAGTAGGGATAGGGGCAGTGCTTTCCCAACAGGTCCAGGGTGAGGAGCACCCTGTAATGTTTTTAAGTAGGAAACTCTCTCCACAAGAGAAGAACTACGCTATAGTGGAAAAAGAATGTTTAGCAATTAAATGGGCATTGGAAGCACTTAAATATTACTTACTGGGCAGACGTTTTAAACTAATTACTGACCATGCTCCCTTAACTTGGATGAAGAACAATAAAGAGAAGAATGCTAGGGTAACCAGGTGGTTTTTAAGCCTACAGGCATTCAATTTTACAATTGAACACAGGGCTGGCCTTTTGCAAGGCAATGCGGATGGGTTATCACGTGTTCACTGTTTGTTCACCAAGGTCGCTCGTACCAGTAGGTCTGAGCTGGGGGGGAGGATGTGTGACAAAGTGAACTATAAAATATATGGGAAAGTGGTGGACGGTGTGTATATTGGTCCAAGAGTGAAGAGAAGCCTGTATCCTCTCCATTGAATTCGGGTTATATAAGTAAGTTGTAGTCTTTGACTGCCAATGTCACAAAGACTACAATTCCCAGAGCTCCACAGGAGCGACCATTTTGAGACAAGGGTTTTCACCTGTCTCCAATTAGGCAGCCATAAAAGAGCATGGGTTTGTTCAAACGCGAGTGTGGGAAAAGGGTATGACATGCAGAGAGACCGATACATGCTGGAAACAGATTAAAGGTTGGTGTTCTACCTAGGGGAAGACAACTGCTGCCTAGTTAAAGTATTCTGTTTGGTCAGTAAACAGCTTAGCTGTCTGACTTATAGAAAGGGGTAGTTAAAAGATAATTAAAAGGTTTAGTTAGTGCTCTTAATAAAGAGCTAGGTTTTGTTTGGTTTTGTTTGTTTACGTTGTTGATATTTGATTTGTGTGACTCTGGATAAAGAGAACACGGTAATAAACATACAGGCACCGCCCTGTTTACAATAAAATACTGTTGTCCAGTGTGCTTGGTTCCGAAAGACTGTGTTCAAGACCCGGAAGAACCGTGACAAAACACCCCAGTCTGTCACACTGTTTACTGATCACCTGCACCTGCACACTGTTAATCACTTTGCCACAAGGTCAAACATTTTTTCATGGCACTTTATATTAAGGTTCAGACCATGTAGCTCATTTATAATACAGTGTGGCAGGATGACAGAGGTTTGAGGCTCAGAGACAGTGGAAGGGGCAAAATAATGATCTTTATTAAACAAAAATAATCAAATAAACAGGCACAAGGGCCAACAAAAAGGTTCAAACAAAATACAGAAATGTAGGCTGGGCATTAGCCTTCACTACAGTTTCTTTTTCAACAAACTAAACAGCACAGCACACCAACAAACAAAACTCACCCAAAAACTCCTCTCCCTAACAAAGGGTTTCAGCTGTCTTTTATAGTCTGTGGCTGGAGCCCAATTAACTAATAATTAACAATTATACACTTAAGGCTCCAGCCACATTCTCACATGCATTTTACAGGGAGGAATTTAACCCCCTCCCTGCCAATCCAAAACAAACCAAGAATCACAAAAACATAATGAAAACAGTAAAAACAACAACAATAACAAAACACAAATTTATAGGGGCGAGCTGGCACCCCATCACATACAGTTATTTCCATTACTGGGGACTTCCTCCGGGAACAGCTTCCCACATTTCCACTCTTTATTCATTGGTTTTTAACTATTAAATATTTTCATCATTTGTGGTACTTTATGTTTAAAAAACGTGGCAGACCACTGATTGGTGTTCATTTGTAATGAGACCACGTTCTGCTAGAATTCTGCCAGTTTCAAATATTCCTTATTTCTACAGTTCAATTCCCTATTAGGAGGAATGGATAGTGGAATACAGGTCCACATTGGAAAGCATGGACAGGTTTAGGGTTATTCCTAAAGTAATAACTGGGACTCAGCAGGGCTATATTGTCTTACTGGGAAAACGGGAGGTAGGAGTTAAATAATAGGTCCTAACTGGGACGGCTGGAATCAATAGGTCAGAATAATATAGGGCATCACACTTCTATTTTACTGGGGCAATAGGCTTGAAGGGATTCAAGCTAATGAAACAATTCCATAAATCTCACTAGTTTCATGTAGAAAGACGTTTTGAAAGAACCACATGTTAACACACATGTATTTTCATTTTATACAACACTAAACTAAAGAGTTTGCTTGCATTACTTTCAGATTATCTGTTTCACTTCAAAGTGAATTTTACCTCAGCAGTGTCTCAAATGTCAAAGCATATCAGTCATAAGGACACCACTTCCAGTGAAATTACCTAGGCAGTTCAAGACTACCTGAAAGTAAGTCTAGTAAACTGAGCTTTCTGTAACCAAGTCTGGTAAAAGAGTTTCCCTTTACCTATGCTCCTGAACTCTGTACTGTCCTCTCTCCTGCAGGTTATTTTTTTATTATTGAGACCTGTGCTGAATATCATTTATTTTGTTAGATCAGGGTGTTTTTTAAATATGTACGACACTTTGAGGTTACACAAAAAGTCTAAATGAGTTGGTGTTAGGGGTTTTAATAGATTTTAAGCGTCTAAACGTTTTTTCCTTAACCATTGTCATAACCATTGTAATAGCTGTCGGCAGTAGTGTTTATAAAGAAGGTTGTGTGCAATGTAAGATTATTTATTCAATACACATACATGTTGTACACATGTAGTCTCATCCACATTAATGTAGTAAAGTACTGTAATGGAGGGCTTCTCTACTACTCTCCTACCCTGCCCTCTGCAAGACAATGGGCTTTAGCTCCTCGACACTGGAATACCCTGCCGCAGCCCAGCAGGGATTCTGAGACTAAATCTCGTCTTAAGACTTATTAGTTTGATTTAGCTTTTAAATAAATGAATAAAAGGCACATGTGTAGAGTTATTGGTCAAGGAAAGACACTATATAAGTGTAAAGTTGGCTGAAAATGTTTAAGAAATTAAATGATTGTTGTAGATATCATTTTTTTAAATTAATACTAAATGTTTGCTAGAACATTCTTTCAAAAATGACACAGGAATTATTTCAACTCTAGAGGAGTGAGGAGTTTACAGGATGGACTAGAGGCTCAGGGAGGGTCATTCAGCCTCTTACCTTTCTGTACCTGGGCTTGGGCACCTGTCCTCCACCAAACAAAAACGCCATGCACGGGGAGAGAGGGGAGCAGATGGAGAGAGTAAACAGAAAAACAAGAAAACAGCGTGAGAGAAAACAAAAAACCAGCAAGTGAAGCAGCGAGCCGCCGAGCCGCAGAAAGAGATTACAGCAGATTCTCATATCACCACCCCTGGGGGGCCTGTGGCTCTCTGCCCGGTCAGTACACAGTTCCAAGGACAAACACACAAACACACCCATGCTCTGAGGCCTGCACACTCTGTCAAATGGCTATGGCTGTCCCAAATAATTTTTGTTCTGAATTACAGTGCCTTGCGAAAGTATTCGGCCCCCTTGAACTTTGCGACCTTTTGCCACATTTCAGGCTTCAAACATATGAAGCCTGAAGATATAAGATATGAAACTGTAATTTTTTGTGAAGAATCAACAACAAGTGGGACACAATCATGAAGTGGAACGAAATTTATTGGATATTTCAAACTTTTTTAACAAATAAAAAACTGAAAAATTGGGCGTGCAAAATTATTCAGCCCCCTTAAGTTAATACTTTGTAACGCCACCTTTTGCTGCGATTACAGCTGTAAGTCGCTTGGGGTATGTCTCTATCAGTTTTGCACATCGAGAGACTGAAATTTTTGCCCATTCCTCCTTGCAAAACAGCTCGAGCTCAGTGAGGTTGGATGGAGAGCATTTGTGAACAGCAGTTTTCAGTTCTTTCCACAGATTCTCGATTGGATTCAGGTCTGGACTTTGACTTGGCCATTCTAACACCTGGATATGTTTATTTGTGAACCATTCCATTGTAGATTTTGCTTTATGTTTTGGATCATTGTCTTGTTGGAAGACAAATCTCCGTCCCAGTCTCAGGTCTTTTGCAGACTCCATCAGGTTTTCTTCCAGAATGGTCCTGTATTTGGCTCCATCCATCTTCCCATCAATTTTAACCATCTTCCCTGTCCCTGCTGAAGAAAAGCAGGCCCAAACCATGATGCTGCCACCACCATGTTTGACAGTGGGGATGGTGTGTTCAGGGTGATGAGCTGTGTTGCTTTTACGCCAAACATAACGTTTTGCATTGTTGCCAAAAAGTTCGATTTTGGTTTCATCTGACCAGAGCACCTTCTTCCACATGTTTGGTGTGTCTCCCAGGTGGCTTGTGGCAAACTGTAACGACACTTTTCATGGATATCTTTAAGAAATGGCTTTCTTCTTGCCACTCTTCCATAAAGGCCAGATTTGTGCAGTATACGACTGATTGTTGTCCTATGGACAGAGTCTCCCACCTCAGCTGTAGATCTCTGCAGTTCATCCAGAGTGATCATGGGCCTCTTGGCTGCATCTCTGATCAGTCTTCTCCTTGTATGAGCTGAAAGTTTAGAGGGACGGCCAGGTCTTGGTAGATTTGCAGTGGTCTGATACTCCTTCCATTTCAATATTATCGCTTGCACAGTGCTCCTTGGGATGTTTAAAGCTTGGGAAATCTTTTTGTATCCAAATCCGGCTTTAAACTTCTCCACAACAGTATCTCTGACCTGCCTGGTGTGTTCCTTGTTCTTCATGATGCTCTCTGCGCTTTAAACGGACCTCTGAGACTATCACAGTGCAGGTGCATTTATACGGAGACTTGATTACACACAGGTGGATTCTATTTATCATCATTAGTCATTTAGGTCAACATTGGATCATTCAGAGATCCTCACTGAACTTCTGGAGAGAGTTTGCTGCACTGAAAGTAAAGGGGCTGAATAATTTTGCACGCCCAATTTTTCAGTTTTTTATTTGTTAAAAAAGTTTGAAATATCCAATAAATTTCGTTCCACTTCATGATTGTGTCCCACTTGTTGTTGATTCTTCACAAAAAATTACAGTTTCATATCTTTATGTTTGAAGCCTGAAATGTGGCAAAAGGTCGCAAAGTTCAAGGGGGCCGAATGCTTTCGCAAGGCACTGTATATATATATATATAATGAGAGAGAGATAAATTAAAAAAACAGCTCAATATACATCCAAGGAGAATCAGGATCCAAAAGGATCTGTATATGTAGAATAGTGTATTGGGCACTGTACAATATAAGCTAGCCATCAGATGCAAACTATCAGATGCAAACTATCTGATGCAAACTATCAGATACAAACTAATTGATACAAACTATCTGATACAAACTTGTATCGTACAGTGCCGTTTAAGATATTCTACATATATTTACAATGGCAATGGAATGCTTTTTTTGTTGCAAGAAATACATTATTTTATGCTTCATGTACGTAGGTAAGTCCAGAAATATATTTCTGTAAAATATGCCTTTCCACATCTCTTCCTATCCAAAAGTTTTATAAACAATCAAACATTTTGTTTTTGCTCTGAGTGCAAACAAAATAGAAATCCACTTGAAATAAAGACTTGGAAATCTAACCAAGGAATGACGGGAAACAACCAGGTTCTTCCAATAAGAGAGGAATTCAAAGAAGCTCCCCTCCTCCCTTTGATAGTGTTAACAACCATTATGAGTGGTTCAAATGTGAATGACTCAAATCCATATTTTTATAATGCAGTATGTTGAGGTGCATTGATTACACTATGTAACACAATTTTTGTTCCTGGGTAGTAAGTGTTATTTCCTAATTGCTTATGCCTCAAAAGTATAGAAAATGGCTATTATTCCCCACAAACTTTGCTTTTGTAACCAGGACAGTGATATTTTGAAATTTACCTATTTCCAATGAGAAAACGGGTGAATTTGTGTCTTTTCGTTCACATAAAGTCAGAAAAAAACAACATATGAATCCAAATGAACATTTATCTATTTATACTAAAGTAATACAAAAATGACTACAAAAGATTTAGAAGTGAGTAGTTTTTCGAGATTTACGATTATACTGTAAATCACTTTCACGAATCAGCCCCCAAATGTAGTCTCCCATCATGTTCTTGTTATACTGTCCTTGGTAGCGGCGTTCAAAGTCCAGTATATCCTGGTGGAAGCTCTCGCCTTGCTCCTCCGAGTACGCTCCCATGTTCTCCTTGAATTTATCAAGATGAGCATCAAGGATATGGACTTTGAGGGACATCCTACAGCCCATTGTGCCGTAGTTCTTCACCAGAGTCTCAACCAGCTCCACATAGTTTTCAGCCTTGTGATTGCCCAGGAAGCCCCGAACCACTGCGACAAAGCTGTTCCAAGCCGTTTTCTCCTTACTAGTGAGCTTCTTGGGGAATTCATTGCACTCCAGGATCTTCTTTATCTGTGGTCCGACGAAGACATCGGCTTTGACCTTTGCCTCAGACAGCTTAGGGAAGAAGTCTTGAAGGTACTTGAAGGCTGCTGACTCCTTTCTAGAGCTCTGACAAATTGTTTCATAAGGCCCAATTTGATGTGCAGTGGTGGCATCAGCACCTTCCGGGGGTCCACCAGTGGCTCCCACTTGACGTTGTTCCTCCCCACAGAGAACTCAGTCCGCTGTGGCCAGTCCCGCCTGTGGTAGTGCGCCTTGGTGTCCCTGCTGTCCCAAAGGCAAAGATAGCAGGGAAACTTGGTAAAACCGCCTTGGAGACCCATCAGGAATGCCACCATTTTTAAGTCTCCTATGACCTTGATGCCATCTCAGAAAAATGCAGATATGTACCCACTTAGGCAGCTGGAACTAAACTGAACTGGTGGGCTTAAGGCCCCTGTATTTATACTACTATTTATATTACTGGAAAGTTCTAGAAAGTTCTAGAAGTTACTCCAAGTTTACTCAGCACTGAATCTATCTGGAATGTTCTGGAAAATAGGTAAATTTCAAAATATCACTGTCCTGGTCACAAAAGCAAAGTTTGTGGGGAATAATAGCCATTTTCTATACTTTTGAGGCATAAGCAATTAGGAAATAACACTTACTACCCAGGAACCAAAAAAAATAAAAAATTGTTACACAGTGTTATGAGCTGCCATACCCATATATACCTGAGACACGGGATGATTCACCTGCTGTATTACACAACATATATACCTGAGACAGGACGATTCACCTACTGTATTACACAACATATATACCTGAGACACAGGACGATTTACCTGCTGTATTACACAACATACAGTACTGTGCAAAAGTTTTAGGCAGGTGTGAAAAAATGCTGTAAAGTAAGAATGCTTTCAAAAATAGACATGTTAATAGTTATATTTATCAATTAACAAAATGCAAAGTGAGTGAACAGAAGAAAAATCTACATCAAATCAGTATTTGGTGTGACCACCCTTTGCCTTCAAAACAGCATCAATTCTTCTAGGTACACTTGCACACAGTTTTTGAAGGAACTCGGCAGGTAGGTTGGCCCAAACATCTTGAAGAACTAACCACAGTTCTTCTGTGGATTTAGGCAGCCTCAGTTGCTTCTCTCTCTTCATGTAATCCCAGACAGACTCGATGATGTTGAAATCAGGGCTCTGTGGGGGCCATACCATTACTTCCAGGACTCCTTGTTCTTCTTTACGCTGAAGATAGTTCTTAATGACTTTCGCTGTATGTTTGGGGTCGTTGTCATGCTGCAGAATAAATTTGGGGCCAATCAGATGCCTCCCTGATGGTATTGCATGATGGATAAGTATCTGCCTATACTTCTCAGCATTGAGGAGACCATTAATTCTGACCAACTCCCCAACTCCATTTGCAGAAATGCAGCCCCAAATTTGCAAGGAACCTCCACCATGCTTCACTGTTGCCTGCAGACACTCATTCGTGTACCGCTCTCCAGCCCTTCGGCAAACAAACAAACTTCTGCTACAGCCAAATATTTCAAATTTTGACTCATCAGTCCAGAGCACCTGCTGCCATTTTTCTGCACCCCAGTTCCTGTGTTTTCGTGTATAGTTGAGTCACTTGGCCTTGTTTCCACGTCGGAGGTATGGCTCTTTGGCCGCAAGTCTTCCATGAAGGCCACTTCTGACCAGACTTCTCCAGACAGTAGATGGGTGTACCAGGGTCCCACTGTTTTCTGCCAATTCTGAGCTGATGGCACTGCTGGACATCTTCCGATTGCGAAGGGAAGTAAGCATGATGTGTCTTTCATCTGCTGCAGTAAGTTTCCTTGGCCGACCACTGCCTCTACGGTCCTCAACGTTGCCCGTTTCTTTGTGCTTCTTCAAAAGAGCTTGGACAGCACATCTGGAAACCCCTGTCTGCCTTGAAATTTCTGCCTGGGAGAGACCTTGCTGATGCAGTATAACTACCTTGTGTCTTGTTGCTGTGCTCAGTCTTGCCATGGTCTATGACTTTTGACAGTAAACTGTCTTCAGCAACCTCACCTTGTTAGCTGAGTTTGGCTGTTCCTCACCCAGTTTTATTCCTCCTACACAGCTGTTTCTGTTTCAGTTAATGATTGTGTTTCAACCTACATATTGAATTGATGATCATTAGCACCTGTTTTGTATAATTGTTTAATCATACACCTGACTATATGCCTACAAAATCCCTGACTTTGTGCAAGTGTACCTAGAAGAATTGATGCTGTTTTGAAGGCAAAGGATGGTCACACCAAATATGGATTTGATTTAGATTTTTCTTCTGTTCACTCACTTTGCATTTAGTTAATTGATAAATATAATCTATTAACATGTCTATTTTTGAAAGCATTCTTACTTTACAGCATTTTTTCACACCTGCCTAAAACTTTTGCACAGTACTGTATATACCTGAGACACAGGACGATTCACCTGCTGTATTACACAACATATATACCTGAGACACAGGAGGATTTACCTGCTGTATTACACAACATATATACCTGAGGCACAGGACGATTCACCTGCTGTATTACACAACATATATACCTGAGACACAGGACGATTCACCTGCTGTATTACACAACATATATACCTGAGACAGGACGATTCACTTGCTGTATTACACAACATACAGGTAGTGGACAAAACATTGGAAACACCTGGGTAAATGAGGGACACCAAGTATATTGAAAGCAAGGGCTTCCTTTAATTAAGCAAATAACATCCCAGCATGCTTAGGGTCATGTATAAAAATGCTGGACAGGCCTGGTTGCCTATAATTATGGCTAGCATGGCTGCAAGAGGAGACCTCAGTGACTTTGAAAGAGGGGTGATTGTTGGGGCGCGTTTGGCAGGAGCTTCAGTGAACAAGACAGCTCAACTTGCTGATGTTTCACGAGCAACGGTGTCTAAGGTGATGTCGGCATGGAACTCTAAGGGAAAGACATCACCAGCAAAGGGCAACAGTGGGCGGAAGCGCATACTCCAGGATCGTGATATCCGTGCATTAATTCGAAGTGCAAGGCAATACAGGCGAGCAACTACAGATCAATTGACTGCAAATTTCAACCTGGGGAGCGAGCAGCCAGTTTCATCAAAAACCGGTCCACCGAGAACTCTACAGAGCGGGATACCATAGTGGCCCAACGCCCTATTAAGTGACTTTACATTGGTGTTTCCATTTTTTTGTCCACTACCTGTATACAACTCAGACAAAGGTTTGTTATGATTAGAAAACAACTATAGCTGGACTTTCTTCAATGTGTATATCCACAATAAAGCAGCGTAAGGCAGCAGTGTGGAGTAGTGGTTAGGGCTCTGGACTCTTGACCGGAGGGTTGTGGGTTCAATCCCCAGTGGGGGACACTGCTGTTGTACCCTTGAGCAAGGTACTTTACCTAGATTGCTCCAGTAAAAACCCAACTGTATAAATGGGTAATTGTATGTAAAAATAATGTGATATCTGTATAATGTGAAATAATGTATAATTTGATACCTTGTAACAATTGTAAGTCGCCCTGGATAAGGGCGTCTGATAAGAAATAAATAATAATAATAATAATAATAGTATAATAAAGCTATAGGATTGCAAGCGTCTGTGTGTGGGTTACTGAAAGTGGTACAGTTTTCAGCCTTGCCTCCTTTTACTTGCACGATATCCAATTACACACAGGCATTCATTGTCCTATAACCCTATATTATACCAGTAATCCATTGTTTTGGTTGTAAAATGCTGAAATAAATATTTGCATATTTATCACAGTAAAGCAAGATAACTAAGGTTATGCAGCATTACCTGTTGGAGAAAATGTTACCCTGTACCACTTACATCAACTCATTATGCTGATGGTGTCAAGTAGCATACTCTGTCAGGGAAATAATTGTGCTTTGTGAAGGTCTGAGGCAATGAGATAATATTAATTTAACATCCATGACAGGATCTCCATACCTCAGGCCCCTGGCTAATCATCAATTTCATAACCTGAATGTTTTACTGAACTGAAGTAAACAACTTAAATTATATTTGTCAAACTTCAAAGATTTGCAGTAACACTGATTTGTCATTTTTTACTGTAAAAATGAAGTGCAATCTGCATCTTGCTGAAGTTAATTCGATCATTTTGATTTCCCCAAAAAGAAAAACATTCATCATTTATTAAACACTCAACAGAGCTGAATTTAGAAATACTAAAGAGGAAGAAGTCTCCTTCCCTCTGTCTTAGAACTATAAGATCATGAGAACACGTTCAACTCCCTTTAAGATTGTTTTTAATAAAGCCCCCCTTCTAGGTAAATCCATTCCTTTCCCTCTTTAAACCTCGGGATTAATCTGGTTGCTCTCGTTTTCATAATGGAGTGACCAGAATTGCTGCTACTGCTAACCGACCTGCATAGCCAGTGGCAGACAATACAATTGAAGCTGTTAGAAGCTTTTGCTTATGTTCAGTTTGATTCCCCAAGCGCTGCTGTGTGTGAGTAGAGTCGTGGAATTAGCAGAGCTAATCCCTGCCAGCTTCTGTTATTTAGCCTTCCCATCTGTAAAGTTGATAGCGCTGTCCCCCAACACTGCCACAGAGCAGCAGGTACTGCCACTGCCGCAGACACAAATCACAGGCAAGCTACCCAACAAGCAACCCTCTCCAATGCATACAGCTCCCAGCGCCAAGCTGTTTAGAATAGGCTGTAAAACCAAAAAATTAGCAGCTGCCTGGGTGATTACTCTGTGTTTGTAGGAATTGTGTTACATCTTCTTGTGTATTACCGCCAGCATACTAGTACTGTAGGTAGCATGTTTTAAAAAATAAATGTATTTAATCCCCCGCAAAGGGGATATAGTGGAGGTGGTCATTTGTTCGTATGTACGTATTGTAACCAAGCCCCCTTCTATTAAACTCAAAAACCAAATAATCAAACAAAAAGCCTCCTTCTAGAACTCCTTCTAGGAGTGCTAGACAAAAGTTTTTTTTTTGTAAACTAAAAGGGTTGGGACGGCTAAGCCATTTTCCCGACAAAACCGCTTTTTTTTTTTTGTTTGTTTGTTTGTTTGCTCTACAAGTACAAAACTCAGTTTACTTTTCTACACAGCACTTCTCTTGGTCCTCTTAATGCAGCTTCAAACTCCCTTTTTATTTCATGTGGCTGGTCCCATTTAACACCAGTTACCTCGTTTGAGACCAGCTACATTCTCACATGTATTTTGGCAGGTTGGGGATTAACCCCATCCCTGCCAACCACCACCAAAACACACACATTTACAGGCAGGGATCTGCCCTGCCACAGTATATATGACTTTATAATTGTCCATATATCTGGAAAGCTGCTTATCCGATTGTTATTAAACTTAGTTTTAAAATGATTTAATTTAAGTTATTGAAAATATCAGATTCGGAGGATATAGGAAGGTAGCTGTCTGTCTGTACATCTGTCTGTATGTCATACCTAGAGAATCGCTTATCAGTTTTGAGTGAACATTTGCCATTTCTTATTTTATGCTATTCTGTGCATACTGTTGATATACACCTTCTTCATTGTGCTGATGGCTCTCATTTTGAATATACAGCCATGGTTGTGGATGGATGTTTCTGACGGGTGAGTCAATACAGAAAAACAAAGACCAGATGACACAGGTGGATTTCATCAAACATGTATTTCCATTTTAAACACATGGTACAACACTAGGATAAATAAAGATATCAGATTCCTTGCTTTACTCTCAGAAAGTCTGTTACAGTTTAATTCGTAGGTATTTTCAGTATCTTCGGGGTCACTGCATGTACTGGCTGCAAAGCATGTCAGTCAATAGAGGAAGCAGCTGGTTGGTTAATGACAGGAAAGAAGGCGTTGAAGGAGTGGGGGCAATTTCAATCCCCAGATGACCAAGGAAGTGCAAGACTAACAGAAAGCAAGGTTTGTAAGCAGATAGGAAAGGTGTCAATATCTTATCAGGGTTCGATTGCCAGTTGTTGTTCTCAGAAAGCTCTGGCACAGATGTTGTGAATTTAAAGCTGTGAGCTGTGTTGCATATTAACATTACAACAATGCTTGGGACTTTGAATAAAAGAACACACCACTACATGTCTGTTTGGAGCAGAGGGACAGATTTACAAAGCTTTATCCTCCAGTGTACAATTTACACCAGTGTTTATTATAAAAGGAAAACAGTTTTTATTACAGAACTGGGAAGAAATGAATTTGTTCCCACAATGAAGCTGCTAAGCTAACATGCTGAAGTCCAGCATCGTTACATACAGTATATACTAAACAGTAACTTCCAATACCACAGTCCCCTTACCTTTCTACGACCTTTCAATTCTTCGAGGTTCCTATTGAAATGACTCAGATACTGTGCTTTCTATCTTACTGATACGTCTCTGTGAAGGTGATTTGATTGAGTTCATGAGCTGTTCTTCAGTGCTAGTTGCCTACCATAGACATATGTAACACAGGCTAGATCACCCCAAGTGTCCTTATATTAGTAAGTACCATCACCATCTAGTGCGCAACTCATGTAGTGCCAGCAAAACTAAAGGAAACTTGGTCCAAAGTGGAAGATCACTAGATTATACTGGTTCTTACTTCTATAAAGGATCTAGCCTATGTTACATATATATCTATGGCAGGCAATAAGAACTAAACAGCAGCTTCTGGACTGATTGTCAAAGCACCTTAACAAACACACACAGTATTTGAGTAGCTGCAATCCACTCAGTATGACTGCAAGCACCATACAAAGGTAAGGGACATACACAAACAACAAGAAAAAAAGAGCTCCTTACTGTGTAATATACAGGTTAAAGGTGGAGGCACTGTAATGGATCTCTTCCTAACAGCTGATGAGTTCAGAATACTGGCATCAGCAGAAGACATGCACTTACCTCTCCACTACAGAGCTTGCTTGCTCTTAAGTTCAGTGGTTTGTCTTTGAACCGTGAGGCCAGTGTCCAGCCCTTACCCTTCCACTCAATTCAGGTTTATATTGTGGATTAGGTAGAACTAGGAGAGTGGGCACCACAGTAAGCAACAGAACATAAAGAACATTAGAAACAAAAAACGGCTTGCAAGCAGTTGGTATTTGCTTGAGTATAAAGCTAAGTGTAGAGTACAGATCAAAGGGGGTTATGATTTGTTGGAGAAACCACACTTCTAATACTGAGTTCAGTCGGGTCATTACCAAAAGGAAAATGTGGTCCTGGAGAAAGTTCAGCGAACCAGACTAATCCCAGATCTTAAAGGAATGAGCTCTACAGACAGGCTGAAACAACTGAATCGATTAACCCAGCACAAATAATTATTATAAGATTCTTTTAAAATCTTAAAAGGAGTTGACATAGTTAACAGCAGTACAGAAACCAGGACCGTTGGAAATATAGGGGCTTTTAACACTTGGTTCAGTTTTGGAAACTTATTAAACTGAGTTGTGTTCACACTGTAACCAAACTCAGTCCAGTTGGAAGTTATCTCTGTTAATTTGGTTTGTTTTCTTATTTTCGTGATTTGAAAGTGTGTTCATTTCACACCCAATGTCTGTTAGGAAACTCGGTTCATTTTCTATATCAGTTTACCTTGCAATATGTTTATTGTTATTCTTTATTTGCAGAATAACAATAAATAAATGTTTCAAAAAGTAATTTACGTATTTCAGCAACGTAAGGTCTAACTAGAGCCTAGAACAAAGGAGAATTAAGGGGTGGCTTGATTGAAGTCTTTAAAATCTTAAAAGGAGTTGACAAAGTTAACCTGAACCAATACTCTAAGTACAGTACAGAAACCAGGACCAGAGGACACAGCTGGAAATAAAGTGGAGATAGACTTAGGACAGAGTGGTTAGGGGATGGAATGGGTTACCTAGGCATGTTGTTGAAGGAGACACTTCTTCATACACAGTGGTGAGGGGATGGAATGAGTTACCTAGGCATGTTGTTGAACGAGATACTTCTTCATACTGGTGAGGGGATGGAATGGGTTACCTAGGCATGTTGTTGAAGGAGACACTTCTTCATACAGAGTGGTGAGGGGATAGAATGGGTTACCTAGGCATGTTGTTGAGGCAGAATCATGGGGATCCTTTAAGACTCAACCTGACAAAGTTTTGATATCAATTAGCTACTAGGAACCAGACGAGCTTAGATGGGCAGAATGGCCTCCTCTCATTCGTAAATATTCATGTGATTTTATGTATATTCTGCTCCCGGACTTAGTTTTTTGCCAGATATTTGATAACTGCTCTTATCTGTAATGTGATATTTTATAATGATACTTTGTAATGTTATACTTTGTACTGTGATATTTTGTAACAACTGTAAGTTGAACTGGATAAGGGCGTCTGCTAAGAAATAAATAATAATAATACAGGTGTACTCCACTTTTAACGGATCCTGTTTGAACAGAGTTCAGTTTACAACGTATTGAGGAGGCCTATCCCTGCCAAACAACATGGGTTTTAATGAGGAATTACTCTGGTTAAAACTGATTCATTTATAATGTATATATCGTTTAATACGTACAGTTTTTCTGTTCCACAGGTAGATATTTTGCACAAACAATGTACAAGCGGGACAGTAAATGACAGTCAGGGCGTCATTTTTGACGTCAGGCAGGAGAAACAGTTGCTGTTTTTGCTGGCACAGCTGTTGTACAGTTTAAATGTCTAACATATACAGTCATCCCTCTTTATACCGCCAGGTAAGGGCCATGGGCAAAAATGGGTAATAAGCGAGGGTGGCGTTATAGTGAGAGTCAATAAAATACACACACACACAACCTTCTATGTTTGCAATAAATTTACTAGTGACGTTTTAGCATCTTTTCCAATCTGTATGAAACATACATGGTTACTTTTGAGGAACAGTTTATACTTAAAAAAATTAAAAAAAAATTAAAAATAAAACACTCACTTAGTGTCAAATCACCCAAACAACAATTCCATAAAAACAAAGCGTACCATTTTTTAAATTTTTTTTAAATTTTTTTACTGTTCTGGTCATTTGAGTGTTACTGTTTGTGACACGACTAAGCCTGCTGAATTATAAGTGGAGTGCATCTGTAATAATAAGCATGCAAAAAGTTAGATGTTATTTGGCTGTAAGAATAGTTACATATAGAAATATGCCTATAACTGTTACCAAAAAAGTGCAAGGCAACTAGAGGTGTTAGCCTTTGCATAGTCGTAAGTGTAGTGTACGACTATGTCATGGTCACAGTCTTTTCAATAAAGTGCTGTACACATACAGTCTTATACACAAATACATGTTATAAAAAGTGACCTCCTTGTCGTTTGTATTCTACTGAATGTAATATCTATTTGGTCTCTAACCTGAGGACCGCTATTGATAGAAGCTACATCAATTTTCTGAGAAATCGATGTCTGGGTTTGAAAGGCTCTGATGAAACATGGGAAATTCCTTTAGCCAGACTGACAGCTTGTGATTGCTATCGCAATTTAGCCAATCTGTTTCACACTAGAGATAAGATCTGTGAGGGGACAGCCGGGGCACCACAGAGGGAGACAGACAGTCCGGGGAATGTGAAAGGGACAATCAGGAATCACAGATTTGGGGTCTGACACAATAGTGGCAAACTGCTGGAATGACCAGAATCCACACCAGAAGCTTGCGTCTGAACCACGGCAAGAGTCTGTATGTGAGGTCATAGAGCTTTACCCTCTGAGTCCGCAATGGCATCACACAACACTGCTGTTAAACAGAAAGTCATTGTGAAGTGTGGACATAAGAAAGCAGCAATACATGACATTTTACAACAAGCAGTATACAGTGCACACACAACAAAGTGTTACAAATAGAGCACTAGACATCATCAGATACAGGATTCACTCATATTTATCTTAAAGAGGCGACTAGTCAACAAGTCAACTAGTTTTACCTTGACTGGTCAACTCTGTCAAAGTAGTTGTTGTACCACTAATATATATCTACATAGGTTTGAAAAGAGGTATCACTGCAGGCACTAAAGTGATAAGAAGGAAGAGCTGCATTTCTGTTTAGTGTGCAGGATAAACTTAAAGACCTTTTATTAATACTGCATACATCACAAACCTGGCTGATTCTTATCTGTATGAAAGCACTTGGCACAAGCACCCGTTCTGTGGAGCTACACTGTATTTGTGTCGGTCGCTTCTAGAGTCAGTGTACTCAGCACAGTCATTTTAACCCTTGGTTGCCAGGGTTCATCCTTACAAAAAGCAGTGTTGGGGAAGTTACTTTAAAAAGTAATCCATTACAGTTACAAGCTACTTCAACAAAATTGTAACTAGTTACAGTAACTTATTACTTTGAAATAATGTAGGCCTAACTACTGAAGTTACAGTTACAAATAGTGCTGTGACGAACACTGGATTTTCATGTTCGGATATTCGCTCAGAATTTAAATATTCGTTTGGATATTCGTTCATTTTTCAAAAAGTAATAAAAGCCATTATATTGCTCTGAATGCAGGCAGAGGCAGCATAGCAGCAGAGGCAGGGCCCCTGTGCGTGCCTTCATTTTACAGCAAGACCTTACAATATGTAACACGTCAAAATAGAAAAATATCCCTGGAGTAAAGAATAAGTTGTGTGATTTACTTTACCCCAGTGAATTAACTACAAAACAAAGGATGCCAAACAGCAATTCAAGTTAAACGTTGTTTTGTTTATTCCTGAAATAAATAGTACATAAAGTTGAAAACGCATTTTATTTATTTATTTATTTTTCATTCATGGGCATTGCCGTTTCTTCACAGTAAACAGCGGCCATAGACACATTTTCATTAAGTAATAACACAAGGTTTACTTGTGCTTTTTTGTAGCTGAACAAGCAAATGAAAACTGAAATTTAACTTTAAACACTTAAAATAAAACAAACGTGGAAATGCCATTGTAAAGTGAAGGGGAAAAAAACTCACCATTTTGGTTCTCGTTTATTACATTCCACATAACAGAAAGTCGCAATAAAAAATATATAATATATACAGTCTATATAAAAATCACTACATTTTCAGGAAGTTGGGTATTGTTTAAGAATGACGTGCTTGTCTTTTTTCTGTCCCATGAGATTCTGGCTGTAAAGCAACACAACGTGTTTTTGTCCCAGATGGCTTTCCATAGAGATCACTATGCGTGCGTGCACATAATCTGGTTTGTTTACTTTTTGCTGTCTAAAACTTTTAAATAGAGGCTCAAGAGCTGCTGTGTTGATTCTGTGTTGTTTATATATATATATATATATATATATATATATATATATATATATATATATATATATATATATATATATACAGTGCCTTGCGAAAGTATTCGGCCCCCTTGAACTTTGCGACCTTTTGCCACATTTCAGGCTTCAAACATAAAGATATGAAACTGTAATTTTTTGTGAAGAATCAACAACAAGTGGGACACAAATCATGAAGTGGAACGAAATTTATTGGATATTTCAAACTTTTTTAACAAATAAAAAACTGAAAAATTGGGCGTGCAAAATAATTCAGCCCCCTTAAGTTAATACTTTGTAGCGCCACCTTTTGCTGCGATTACAGCTGTAAGTCGCTTGGGGTATGTCTCTATCAGTTTTGCACATCGAGAGACTGAAATTTTTGCCCATTCCTCCTTGCAAAACAGCTCGAGCTCAGTGAGGTTGGATGGAGAGCATTTGTGAACAGCAGTTTTCAGTTCTTTCCACAGATTCTCGATTGGATTCAGGTCTGGACTTTGACTTGGCCATTCTAACACCTGGATATGTTTATTTGTGAACCATTCCATTGTAGATTTTGCTTTATGTTTTGGATCATTGTCTTGTTGAAAGACAAATCTCCGTCCCAGTCTCAGGTCTTTTGCAGACTCCATCAGGTTTTCTTCCAGAATGGTCCTGTATTTGGCTCCATCCATCTTCCCATCAATTTTAACCATCTTCCCTGTCCCTGCTGAAGAAAAGCAGGCCCAAACCATGATGCTGCCATCACCATGTTTGACAGTGGGGATGGTGTGTTCAGGGTGATGAGCTGTGTTGCTTTTACGCCAAACATAACGTTTTGCATTGTTGCCAAAAAGTTCGATTTTGGTTTCATCTGACCAGAGCACCTTCTTCCACATGTTTGGTGTGTCTCCCAGGTGGTTTGTGGCAAACTGTAAACGACACTTTGTATGGATATCTTTAAGAAATGGCTTTCTTCTTGCCACTCTTCCATAAAGGCCAGATTTGTGCAGTATACGACTGATTGTTGTCCTATGGACAGAGTCTCCCACCTCAGCTGTAGATCTCTGCAGTTCATCCAGAGTGATCATGGGCCTCTTGGCTGCATCTCTGATCAGTCTTCTCCTTGTATGAGCTGAAAGTTTAGAGGGACGGCCGGGTCTTGGTAGATTTGCAGTGGTCTGATACTCCTTCCATTTCAATATTATCGCTTGCACAGTGCTCCTTGGGATGTTTAAAGCTTGGGAAATCTTTTTGTATCCAAATCCGGCTTTAAACTTCTCCACAACAGTATCTCGGACCTGCCTGGTGTGTTCCTTGTTCTTCATGATGCTCTCTGCGCTTTAAACGGACCTCTGAGACTATCACAGTGCAGGTGCATTTATACGGAGACTTGATTACACACAGGTGGATTCTATTTATCATCATTAGTCATTTAGGTCAACATTGGATCATTCAGAGATCCTCACTGAACTTCTGGAGAGAGTTTGCTGCACTGAAAGTAAAGGGGCTGAATAATTTTGCACACCCAATTTTTCAGTTTTTTATTTGTTAAAAAAGTTTGAAATATCCAATAAATTTCGTTCCACTTCATGATTGTGTCCCACTTGTTGTTGATTCTTCACAAAAAATTACAGTTTCATATCTTTATGTTTGAAGCCTGAAATGTGGCAAAAGGTCGCAAAGTTCAAGGGGGCCGAATACTTTCGCAAGGCACTGTATATATTAATCACACATATCAGATGGTGAGACGGTAAACAAATGCAAGATGTTTCTGTCATTTGTAGTGAATACAAACATCTGATTTTTATATCTGAATACGTTTCAAAAAATATTCGTTGGAATATTTGGATATTTGTCCCAGCACTAGTTACAAATAGTTTTTTTTCAGACACCAAGCGCAACATGCTATCAAAGTTAAAAGAGACTCAACATGCAAGAGCACCTTCCTCAGGACTCTCAGCACAGGAAACAGCATTATTACATATAGTCTGTGTGCAGCAGCACCTTCCTCAGGAGTCTCAGCACAGGAAACAGCATTATTACATATAGTCTGTGTGCAATAGCACCTTCCTCAGGACTCTCAACACAGGAAACAGCATTATTACATATAGTCTGTGTGCAGCAGCACCTTCCTCAGGACTCTCAGCACAGGAAACAGCATTATTACATATAGTCTGTGTGCAGCAGCACCTTCCTCAGGACTCTCAACACAGGAAACAGCATTATTACATATAGTCTGTGTGCAATAGCACCTTCCTCAGGACTCTCAACACAGGAAACAGCATTATTACATATAGTCTGTGTGCAGCAGCACCTTCCTCAGGACTCTCAACACAGGAAACAGCATTATTACATATAGTCTGTGTGCAGCAGCACCTTCCTCAGGACTCTCAGCACAGGAAACAGCATTATTACATATAGTCTGTGTGCAGCAGCACCTTCCTCAGGAGTCTCAGCACAGGAAACAGCATTATTACATATAGTCTGTGTGCAATAGCACCTTCCTCAGGACTCTCAACACAGGAAACAGCATTATTACATATAGTCTGTGTGCAGCAGCACCTTCCTCAGGACTCTCAGCACAGGAAACAGCATTATTACATATAGTCTGTGTGCAGCAGCACCTTCCTCAGGACTCTCAACACAGGAAACAGCATTATTACATATAGTCTGTGTGCAATAGCACCTTCCTCAGGACTCTCAACACAGGAAACAGCATTATTACATATAGTCTGTGTGCAGCAGCACCTTCCTCAGGACTCTCAGCACAGGAAACAGCATTATTACATATAGTCTGTGCAGCAGCACCTTCCTCAGGACTCTCAGCACAGGAAACAGCATTATTACATACAGACGTGCTCAAATTTGTTGGTACCCCTCCACAAAAAATGAAGAATGCACAATTTTCTCTGAAATAACTTGAAACTGACAAAAGTAATTGGCATCCACCATTGTTTATTCCAGATTTAATAGAAATCAGACTTTGCTCTTGATTTTTTATTCAACATAATATTGTAAATAAGAAAACAAATGAAAATGGCATGGACAAAAATGATGGGACCGCTAACCTAATATTTTGTTGCACAACCTTTAGAGGCAATCACTGCAATCAAACATTTTCTGTCGCTCTCAATGAGACTTCTGCACCTGTTAACAGGTAGTTTGGCCCACTCTTCCTGAGCAAACTGCTCCAGCTGTCTCAGGTTTGATGGGTGCCTTCTCCAGACTGCAAGTTTCAGCTCTTTCCATAGATGTTTGATAGGATTCAGATCAGGACTCATAGAAGGCCACTTCAGAATAGTCCAATGTTTTGTTCTTATCCATTCTTGGGTGCTTTTAGCTGTGTGTTTTGGGTCATTATCCTGTTGGAGGATCCATGACCTGCGACTGAGACAGAGCTTTCTGACACTGGGCAGTACGTTTTGCTCCAGAATGCCTTGATAGTCTTGAGATTTCATTGTGCCCTGCACAGATTCAAGGCACTCTGTGCCAGGCGCAGCAAAGCAGCCCCAAAACATAACCGAGCCTCCTCCATGTTTCACTGTAGGTATGGTGTTCTTTTCTTTGAAAGCTTCATTTTTTCGTCTGTGAACATAGAGCTGATGTGACTTGCCAAAAAGCTCCAGTTTTGACTCATCTGTCCAAAGGACATTCTCCCAGAAGGATTGTGGCTTGTCAATATGCATTTTAGCAAATTCCAGTCTGGCTTTTTTATGTTTTTCTTTCAAAAGTGGAGTCCTCCTGGGTCTTCTTCCATGGAGCCCACTTTTGCTCAAAAAGCGACGGATGGTGCGATCAGAAACTGACGTACCTTCACCTTGGAGTTCAGCTTGTATCTCTTTGGCAGTTATCCTTGGTTCTTTTTCTACCATTCGCACTACCCTTCTGTTCAATCTGGGGTCGATTTTCCTCTTGCAGCCGTGCCCAGGGAGGTTGGCTACAGTTCCATGGACCTTAAACTTCTTAATAATATTTGCAACTGTTGTCATAGGAACATCAAGCTGCTTGGAGATGGTCTTGTAGCCTTTACCTTTACCATGCTTGTCTATTATTTTCTTTCTGATCTCCTCAGACAACTCTCTCCTTTGCTTTCTCTGGTCCATGTTCAGTGTGGTGCACACAATGATACCAAACAGCACAGTGACTACTTTTCTCCATTTAAATAGGCCGAATGACTGATTACAAGATTGGAGACATGTGTTTTACTAATTAAAGAAACTAAGTAGTTTGAAATATCACTATAATCCAATTATTTATTATCTTTTCTAAGGGGTACCAACAAATGTGTCCAGGCCATTTTAGAATATCTTTGTAGAATAAGCAATAATTCATCTCTTTTCACAGCTTCTTTGCTTTATTCTATGACATACCAAAGGCATGCAAGTATACATGATAAAATAGCTTTTAATTTCATCACTTTCAGGAGGAATGAAGCATTATTTCAATGAGCTGTAAGGGTACCAACAAATTTGAGCACGTCTGTATAGTCTGTGTGCAACAGCACCTTCCTCAGGACTCAACACAGGAAACAGCATTATTACATATAGTCTGTGTGCAACAGCACCTTCCTCAGGACTCTCAGCACAGGAAACACCATTATTACATATAGTCTGTGTGCAGCAGCACCTTTCTCAGGACTCTCAACACAGGAAACAGCATTATTACATATAGTCTGTGTGCAGCAGCACCTTCCTCAGCACTCTCAGCACAGGAAACAGCATTATTACATATAGTCTGTGTGCAATAGCACCTTCCTCAGGACTCTCAGCACAGGAAACAGCATTATTACATATAGTCTGTGTGCAATAGCACCTTCCTCAGGACTCTCAACACAGGAAACAGCATTATTACATATAGTCTGTGTGCAGCAGCACCTTCCTCAGGACTCTCAGCACAGGAAACAGCATTATTACATATAGTCTGTGTGCAATAGCACCTTCCTCAGGACTCTCAACACAGGAAACAGCATTATTACATATAGTCTGTGTGCAATAGCACCTTCCTCAGGACTCTCAACACAGGAAGCAGCTTTATTTTATAGTCTATGTACTCTCAAAGATGCCATTCATTACCCTATAATTAAGGTGTTATTTAAAAGCAATTATAATTATGTTCATCTCTTGTGTGATCCTGCATGTTCCATTTCATGATTTATTTACAGCCAGAATCACATTACATAAATATTTTTCATAAAAAAGTCTTCCATATGTGTCCACGGAACACCATTCAACCACCCCCCAAACAGGAAAGAAACATACGGTATAGCAAATGTGTAATTTCATTTGAAAACATTGAAAACGTGAGGGGCGTGCCAATAAACTTGCTGGTTAACCATGGGAGCAGAATTCAGGTAGGAAACAATCTACACTTTCCATTAAACCTTGTTTAACAAATCACACAAGAGTCTCTCTTTCAGTGTGGAACTCAATGATTGAATTAAAGGTGTTCCTGCAGCAGGTCACACACAGACTGGTCTGAACACAGAGTCAACAGAGTCAAAGAGACAGCAGCATATGAGGCTGTCAGGAAGGATAATAAACTGGCGCGCTTCAGAAAACCAACAAAATAAATACATTGAAAAAAGAAGCTTTCTACAAGTATAAAGAGCTATCCCGCAGAGCGAAACAGAATGTATTATTACCGCTTGAACCTCTGTTCCAAAAGCAGTCTCCCAACACAGGGGGCATTAACCCTTCCAACATGGAACATAGGAACTCAGTTTAAAACAAGAGGACAGCTAAGCAGTGCTCATCCATTTCCCAGTAACTTTGTTAACATGGATCTTAAAGGAGTCCAATGATTCTGCATCAACAGCTAGGTAACCCATTCCATACCCTCACACTCTGTGAAGAATAGAAGAATTCCCTGATAATCTGCCAAAAAGGTTAAAGCTGTACTTCATAAATGCTGCCTTTCCCTGTTGCATGTCACAAATAATGGTATAAATCAACATCTCTATATGCAATTTATATATAATTTAGCCGCGACCCTCATCAGGAGAAGCGGATTATAATGGATGGATGGATATTTAACTGATTTGTATTAGTAAGACTGGGATAAGGAAAATCTTACTTACGCTACAGAGGAGGACAGAAAGACTGTATTCCAGAGAAGAGCGTTCTTTTACATAGGGGAAGTGGAGGAGGTATCGTGTTATTTCATGAAAGTCTATCGTTAAGTATTTTGCACGACTATGTAGTTTGTTGCTATGGAGTAATTAGGCCAATTAGCGTGCACTTTACCGTGCTTTACCAAAGTGTAATGACACTTAAGTCACACACTTTTTTTGCCGTGCACTTTTGGAAGGAGCACAATCATGCGTCATTTGCCCGTGACACGTCATGAATGCACTATAGTAGCGCGATTAAAATTTGCATGTAAACACCACCTAAGTCACTGTCACAAAGGGTTAAGAAAACGTTCTTATAGATTCTTGAGAATAAGGCTACAAAATGTGACCCTAATTAGACAAGGTTAGAAAACACTATCGTCTTTTTCTTTTGGTAACATTTAACCTACTGACACGTAAACAAATGTTGCTCATTTTTTAACTGTACACATTGTTACCAATTTGTCAACTAATACAAAAGGTGAAATAATATAACATCTTATCCTTTTTGCAGAACCTTACAAAATAACATCTTTAAGTCCAATTTAACCCCAAATCATTTAGGGTTAAATACCTGACGTTCCACTGGAACACGCCCACCTGCTGGTCAACTGACCAATCTGAGATGCTCTTCTGGGACACGCCCATCTGCTGGTTAGGGACCTGCAGCTGACCAATCCCTGGCTGCTTTTCCCCACAACCAAACACAGCAGGTAGGATGTGCCAGACAGAGCGACAGGTTGTCTAACAATTATTTACATAAATAAACACACAATTATTTACATAAATAAACACGCTACTATTTAGAACAACAGCCCTGCTACAGGGACACTTCCAGTAAGTGAACCTACCTTTGCCTTATTTATGGTACAGTGAAGGGCGTTATTTTCCTGGTCATATAACAGGCTGAAGTCTAACGTGCCCAATGTAGCTGTAAGAGAAAGGAGAAAGGAGAGACACTTAGATACAATTGGGTACACAGAATGCCTTCTAAAGTCCATCAACAGGCAAATTCACGTATGCCAGAAACATACATCCCCGCCACGCCTGTACATTCAACATTAAATTAAAACGTTTTACAGTGTGTGGAATGTGTTCTCAAAGTAGAAGTGTGACATGTACAGACAGAGAGACATCTCTCTATACCCCCAGAATCCCATTCTCCCAATAACGTCAATATTGTTAATATCAAGTTTCATTGTAATTGAGAAAGCGGTTTTCCATAGATTTGCAGGCCTGTTGGTTTGAAACAGCTAACTGCCCCAGGCCTGATATATGGGTTCTGATTTCAGGGTTTTAGTCAATTAAACCTGATTTCTACCCTGAAAAATATAATTTGTCTAAGGTTAAAACTGTACGTGTCAAAATGTAAGTGTGACATACATACAGTGATTTCTGACAGACAAACTGCCACTATACACCTCCAGATTAGGATACATTCAATAATTTGTGCTTGAAATGCAAGTTTCATCAAGCCGTTTTTAGCTATCTGTTAAAATCTGACAGACGGTCAGACGAACAGACATACAGCCTCCTTCTGAGTCATCAGGATTCTTTTAAATCTGACTTGTCAAAGTTCTGGGATCATTCAATTACTAGGAACCCGAGGAGCACTGCTGACCGACTCTCGTGCTTCTCTGACCCCTGTCATCTAAAAGATATTGTCACTTTAAAAACTGCTTATGATTAGCTGGAAAGGCAGTCCAGTATGTGATGAACCGTTCTAGCAGAATGAATAGCAAGCACACACTGTGATCAAACAGTTCATTCAATTACAGAATACCTCATGCAAAGAGAGAACTAGGAAATTAGTCTTTTATTTTAAAGCTCAGAGAAACTGGAATAATTAGCAAAAACTTTATTAGGGCTTAGAACGGTACCACACTGTTAGAACAAAAACACAATAAACAACTAATAAGGCTTCTTTAGGTTATTACAAAGACAAAATAAACATGGCTCTCAAGTTTAAGGCGCATCATAATACAAGGAGCTTCTAACAAAATCATTTGGTAAATCTTACCCTTTTTGTGCCACCATTAACTACACAGTGTTGGGAAAGTTACTTTTAAAAAGTACTCTGTTACAGTTACAAGTTACTTGAACAAAACTATTTTTATTACTCTGGAAAAAAACTAGTTATGGTCACTTCTCAGGCACAGTTAGATTTTAAAGAGATATTTTCATCAGGCTGCAGCTCTAAATATTCTTTGAAGATCCAGCTATCGAACCCACTCGTTCTCTCCTCTGGCGTCATTTTTTAGCGCAATGATATAAAAAGCGTGTTCATGTGACATGGATGGTTTGACTTGCACTGTTGGAGTTCTTTCTAATTTACATGTTATGTATTAGCTGTAGTCCTTTTTTAAATGTAGCTAAATGTAACTTGAAACAGGGGGAGACCTGTACTGACTCTTCTGATGTGTTCGAAGTGCTGCAGGAAGAGGGCAGCAGCCCGTCAATATTTGCCTGTCAGTCATGGCAGTGACACGGAGAGGTGGGAGAGTGGGTGTGCAGGCTTTCCTTCTCTCTGAATGGCTGAGAGGCGGGTATTGCTGGCCCTATAAAATAACATTCTGCTGTTCCCTCAGGTCTGCCTTCTGAGACGTACTGAGCGTACGGAAGCTCTGGTCCAGGATCGTGAACTGCGGAGATGGAAATCCCAACAAAAAGAAAAGAAAAAGAAAAGAAAAAGAATTAGCGGTAGCGGGGAAAACCTTGGGCAGCCCCGATCAACATTTGTATAGCAGGCTGAGGGAGCCGTGAGTGTAGGACAGAGACCCGGGCCGTGCGGGTAGCGACGGTTGGAGAAAGCTGCCGAGCGCAGCACCTTTTATTTGTAGTTTTGTTTATTGTGCTTTATTTTCCCTGTTCCTTTCGCCTTTTGATTATTCTTGTGTTTGAGCACCTGTACTCTGTACCGCTCCCGGAATAGTTGTGGCTCTGTCTGTACCATCGCTGGTAAGGCAGACCACAGACAACAGCGCCCTATGCGGGCTGAAAAGAAATTACCTACCCATAATAAAACTGGGCACCTGTGCGGTGTTCCCAATTACCTCTGTGTCTCCTGTGTGTCAGTGAACTACCCACCACCCTTCCACATAACTATTTAATTTTTTCATATAAAATGTAATGCATTCCCACATTTAGTGACTTTTACAGGTACAAGTTACTGAAAAATGTAATCAGATTACAGTAATGTGTTTCATGTAATGCGTTACTCCCCAACACTGACTACATAGGTCTCAAATGTGCAATTCTTAAAGAAACATGTATTTTCAATTTAAAACAGAGGAAAGAAGACACTGAAGGCGTGGGGAGTTTCATCCTCCACGTGAAATGACCTAGGAAGTGCTATTCACTTGTTTCACTATTAAGAGATTTATTCACTTGTTTTAACCATTTGTAACCTTGCACAATGTTTGTTGTATTGCTAAAATGATATAGCCCCCCCCTCCCATTAAAACAGCAGTAAAATGCATGAATAGGCCCGTAAAACTAAATCAAAAACTGTGACAGATATCTATTGATTCTTGGTTTTAAATCTCCCTCCCGACCTGCGAGGGCGCTGTGTAAGGGGAACAGAATACCTGGACTAAATGGCACGACAGTTTATTCCCAAGGTTAGGTGGAAGTCAGCCATCTAGAAAGGGGACAGAGCTACGGTCCAGAAAACCAATGACCCGGATGGGAAATGGCATGGCATCCGCGGATTGGAGGAGCGGGTGCGCTTGTTGACCAAGGGGTCATGGGTGACATTATAAAAAGGGGGCGTAGTGATGTGATCTGTTCCTTTGTGAATGGTTACGTTAAATGACCAGAAGGAGAACCTGTGCTGTGAAACGTGAGTGTTTTGTTTGTTTTTGTTTGTCGTTAATAATACTGTTTGTAATTATTTGGACGGCTAACACGATCCGGAGCTGTCGCCAAAGGCCAGCACTAAACCCGGATCAACAACACTGCACTTTTGTTGTCACTAAAGAACTGTATTCACCACGAGCACTAGAGCACGCACTGTGGACTGGTGTTTGTGTTTGTGTTTGTGTTACGTGTGGGTGAACTAAAAACAGGACTGTTATTATTTCGGGGCCAACCCGTGGAATACACGCCGCTTTATTGCTTCATTACCATTGTTATTATTTACTGTTGTTTTGCCATCAGGCCATTGGGTTTAAAAAACATTAAACAACATTGCACCTGGATTATAACTGTCTGTTTGCTGCACAATGCTAACCACTTTGCCACAAATATCTATATCTGCTTTCGGAAAAACATGAACAATTACAAACCCACATTTGTTAGCCCAATGCCCTGTACAAAAAACACTCTACACCGGCCTCCTGACCAAAACTTAAATAACAATCATTGCACTTAAAAATCCTTTCTTTTATTTGCAGAACCATAATACCTCCAAACAACGTACATCATTATTAAAGGAGGCAACTTCAGCAACCTTCCTTAATGGAATATTTGACCAGATAACACTCGTCCCGCTGCAGAATAGTAAACTTCTTCAAAAGAGAAACAAAGTGATAAAAAGACTCACAGCTGTAATTGCTGCCAAAGGTGCTTCTACCAAGTATTGACTCAGGGGGGTGAATACTTATGCAACCAACAAATGTCTTTTTTTTGTTTAATTAACTTTTGTGTCACAATAAAAAATATTTTCCACCTTCAAAGTGTTAAGTATGTTGTGTAAATCAAATGGTAAAAAATCCCAATTAAATCCATTTTAATTCCAAGTTGTAACACTACAAAATGTGGAAAAGTTCAAGGGGGGTGAATACTTATGCAAGGCACTGTATCTGCAGAATAAACAGCTACATTTAGACAAAATTAGAGTATGCTATTATAAGAATATAGTTAAAGAGCAATAGCAGGTAGATGCCAATTAAAAATGCTCCAGAAATTACAAAGTAGCCTGTCTTCAAATGAGGACAATGGAACTAAATGAGTTAAGTATTTCTATATTCACATAAACACAGTTCACTCCTATGGAGTTTTATACACATAATAAATACTGAAGAAGCTGTTCCTCTTTGCCTGCTTGACATTGGCAGTGCCTGGTCGTGCTGTGTGTCCTGTGTGTAGGGGGTTGCCCTACATGATCAGGTCTGAAGCTTGTGTCCGGTGTTAAAGGAAAGTGTTCTGAAGATGAGGGAATCTATTTAGAACAAAGAAGAATTAGAGGGGTCTTTCAAATTTTAAAAGGAGTTGACAAAGTTAACTCTGAACAATACTTTAAGCACAAAAACCAGGATCAGAGGACTCAGTTGAAGACACTTGACACACAGTGTGGTGGGAGTCTGGAATGGGTTTCCTAGCCATGTTGTTGATGCTGAATTTTTGGGTTCCTTTAATCCCAAAGTTTTGAGATCTATCAGGTACTAGGATCCGGAAGAGCATTGATGGGGCCTCCTCTCTTGGTAAATGCTCTTATGTTTAACAGTTAGTGTATATTTTACTACAGGTTTTTACACTGGAGCCTTATAAAAGCTTTTTTTAAATATGATTTACCATACCTCGCTTTACAGTGATTACCTGTCCTTTACCATGCTTTTACTATGCATTATAACACTTTGCTTTTACTGTGGGAAACCTCTTAAAGGGGATGGCGTTTTAAACTATAGATGGTAGGTAAATCTAAAGGAATTGTCAAGGGTAAGATTAATTAGAGATAGGAAATGTAGCCAGGACTTTGATATCAGCAGACAGCAGCTCTGTGGAAATTCCTGTATTGTATCTGGGGTTCCCATAGATAACCACACAAAGGGAGGCTGTTGGGAGCTTAAAGGAGCAATTTAGCTAAATTAAAGGGAGGAACTTTAAGATTCTGAGTGGATTTAAAAGATGTAGGATATCAGAGGGTGATATTTGCAGATTTAAATGCTGAAAATCAAATCAAATCAAATCAAATCAAATCAAATTTGATTTATAAAGCAAGCCATACCAAGGTGCTTTTAACAAGAAAAATGATATTTGGAAGCACATTTAATACAACAAAAACAATATAAACAATAAAAACAGCAAGAGAAAACAACATTTTAAAATTAAAATTAAAGCAAATAAAGCAACAAATGAGGAACTCAAACCGAATAAATATGAATAAAACTATATAGGAGAAAAAAGAAATATTATAAAGATATAAAAGCCCTATTATAAAAGTATGTTTTTAATTTATTTTTAAAAATTGCCAGTGTCGGTGCGTCTCTCATTGTGCATGGTAGAGCATTCCAGAGTTCAGGTGCGTTGTGACTGAATGCTCTACCTCCTGTCCTGTGCTTTAAAATCCTTGGGACAGATAGCAGCCCTGCATCTTGGGATCGGAGTGGCTGGCCAGGGGCATACGGGACTAAAAGATCCTTCAAATAGGCCGGAGCCAAACCGTTTAGGGAAAGGTTGTGATATTACAGGGCAGATTTCAGAGGAGTGCAGATAAATAAAGACCGCCCCTATTATTTGTTTATTTAGCAGACACCTTTATCCAAGGTGACTTACAGAGACTAGGGTTTGTGAACTATGCATCAGCTGCAGAGTCACTTACAACTACGTCTCACCCGAAAGACGGAGCACAAGGAGGTTAAGTGACTTGCTCAGGGTCACACAATGAGTCTGTGGCTGAGGTGGGATTTGAACCAGGGACCTCCTGGTTACAAGCCCTTTTCTTTAACTACTGGACCACACAGCCTATGTATATTTGTGTGCTGTTTATTATGATGGCGGAAAGCCTGTATTGTTATTACAGCGCGGATGAAAAGTCACCGTCATTTGTATTGTTTATTTTGTTGTACCTCTCGTGAGAATGCGTGACTGTCAGCTAAGTAATTATTGAATTAGCTAACAGTCACACAGACTAATTAAATCCTGTGTAGAATGCGACCATCTCCGGATTGATTGATTGTTGTTAATCTGGAGATCGTCGCATATGAATGGAGACCCATGGCTTTAGCAAAGGGGAGTGGAAAACAGAGGCGTGTCTGTCTGGAGAGAGAGAGCGCCTGGAAATACGATAATAATATGAATCATGATTATAGCAGCAGTTTTTATTCTGTAAATATTTTGTCTAATAGTTAAAAAGTACAATGCGGGGCTGCCAGGTCTTGTTTTCAGAAAATATCGACACGGACATTATATACAAACCAACTATTCTTACTATTGACATAGGTCACGGTCATAAGCTTTTTCATTATACCGATAGCTCTCATTTAGAATTTACTGAGGTACTAGCTGAAACTGTAAAGGCAAAACAATGAAGGAGAAAATGTTGTTTTAATAAGAAATCAGGCCCTAAATACTAATATAAGCGTAATATACATTGTTTTTTCATGGATCCTTGGGCTACATCTATTTATGAAATGTTCACATTTCTGACCCCTTGTGGCAAGTTAGCTGTAGTGGGTGACGTCACACCAGGAAGTAAAGGCAACACACACGGCAAACGAATTACGCTTTCATTAAATTTTCTTGAGCTTGTTAACATGCATTTTGATTAACGAGTTCCCTTATCTAGTCTTTGAGACAGGAAGGTGACCTGCGACAATTAAGCTTTTTAACGAGAAATGCATCCATTAACAACCTCATCGACTCAATTGCAAAGCATTTATGAAAATCACTTGCTACTATTTATGAAAATCACTTGCTACTAAAGCTCTCGTTACTATACCACGACTTTGAAACAATAACACTGGGTTTTGAAAATTCTGCCCATGGAATCTTGTTGGCTACAATCAGTTGAAGAATCCTGAAAGAGTTTTACAAAATATTGTTACAGCTCTAACTGTCATAGTGATGCAAGCCTTACTGGTATCAAAGCCATACTGGTCTCAACCTCTCCTGGCTGTGCCTCTACTGCAGTAATAATTCTCTGTGTGAATGCTGTTAGCCTGAGCTAATGACAGAGGACCGGGTGTTAAGCCCCTTAACACTAATACGATTTGAACTCAAAGACATGACCTTTTGTTTATTCTTTATTCTGCTGCTACAGAATGTGATCCATTTAATCATAGCTTTCCATTGAATTTCTGAACGTATTCACCAGCTGCAGCAGATTTAAAATAAAAGGCTGATCTTAAAAATGCTTTCGTATGTCACTGTATTCTAATGGTGTTATTCCCATTGAACCTCTTCTAATTAAAAATCAAATATTAAAATGCAATCAATGACAACAGATATCTGTTTTAAAATGAACATCCAGGTTTGCTACGTGTTTCTTTTAATAAATGCACATGTGAGATCTGTGTAGCTATAGAAGTGCTAAACAGACACGATGATTTATTTTCTTATCTTCAATCTCTTTAAAGGATCCCAGTGATTCAGCATCGTCAGAGTGGCTTGGTAACACATTCCATACACTCACTGCTGTGGCAAAGCAGCTTTTGTCTAGCATTCTCTGCTTGAATTTTATAGTTTTAAATGATATGTTTGAAAAACAATTAACATTGATGGCCAAAATCTGTAGCGTAAATATAACTTTATTCATGAGAAATCTCTTTGTGACTGCAGCATTTAAATTGGATGCTTTTCTCCAACATGTTAATAGCGTACAGCAAATGAATAGTTACATGATAAAAATGCCATGCTTGTGGACCCTGATATAATCTATTACAGAGCCAGCCTGACCTTTTACTAATGAAAGTGTTCCTCCTATTCAATCCAATTCATCTTGGCCAAATTGTAATGAGGTTTCTTTGAAAAACACCTGAGATTAATTCAGCTTAATTTATTATATGTCATATAATAATGATTATATTTATCAACTTTCCACACAGCAGTATTTTGTAAGCCATTAGTGATGGAATGCACTTCACGAGGGCACTGGGTTTTGTATGCGTCTGGTAACCGAGAGAATATTTACACACAACGTGGACAAGTGGAACCATTCCTACGGTTACCAGGTGATTGTCTAGAAAATCCTACATGGTCTAGAGAAAGTTAACCCAAGTTAGCACTGAATCGTCAACTCGTCTAGACTAGAAAAGCGACAGTAGCCCTTGACTGATCACACGTCACGTGACTTCAACAACATCATCACAGCACGCGTGGAGCGGCTGGGTTTAAAGCAGTGTCATACCATGTGTCTACAGTATATCTGTAAGTGGCTGGTCTTGTCTAAATGGCAGGCTTCAGCTAAGGCCTATGTATAAGGGCCTTCACTTTTGTTTTTTGAAAAATCCAATATTTCAGTGGAAAGAACTTGTTATCTGTGCCTTATATGGGTGTCTAATGGAGTCCTATGCAACTCCTGTGATACGGAAATGAAAAATGAAAAGAGGACAGTTAACAGTTTCATTTTGAAGCTTGTCTCCAAGGAAAAAACTGAAATGGCCCCCTGAGCAGTGAGACTGATAAACGGGTAACTGCAGGTCCCTGTGATCCCTGAGCAGTGACACTGACAGACGGGTAACTGCAGGTCCCTGTGATCCCTGAGCAGTGACACTGACAGACGGGTAACTGCAGGTCCGTGATCCCTGAGCAGTGACACTGACAGACGGGTAACTGCAGGTCCCTGTGATCCCTGAGCAGTGACACTGACAGACGGGTAACTGCAGGTCCCTGTGATCCCTGAGCAGTGACACTGACAGACGGGTAACTGCAGGTCCGTGATCCCTGAGCAGTGACACTGACAGACGGGTAACTGCAGGTCCCTGTGATCCCTGAGCAGTGACACTGACAGACGGGTAACTGCAGGCCCCTGTGATCCCTGAGCAGTGACACTGACAGACGGGTAACTGCAGGTCCGTGATCCCTGAGCAGTGACACTGACAGACGGGTAACTGCAGGTCCCTGTGATCCCTGAGCAGTGACACTGACAGACGGGTAACTGCAGGCCCCTGTGATCCCTGAGCAGTGACACTGACAGACGGGTAACTGCAGGTCCCTGTGATGGAGTCCTGTATCGATGCCAGGCCTTCAGGATGCTCTTTCACTGGGCGCTTGTCACGCAGGCCTGTGACAGGCTGTTATTAACGAAGAGCGAATACCATTAGAGTGGGGGATGGGAGAGGGCAGAGGGGCAACGAAGACTGTAACAACTGTAAGACAGCAGGGAGGGGGTTAAAGGTTTAATTGTATTCGGTTTATTGTTTAATTGTTTTGCTTTATTGCTGAATTTAATTTGTTTAATTGTTTTGTTAATTTATTTGAAGTGTTAATTATCCCCTGCACCTGGTGGTAATTATAAATTAGAACCAGGTGCAGGGTATTTAAAGAGAGCAGTTATTTTGCTCAGGGCTGCTGAGTAGAAGGAGGCAGAAGAGGTGCTCTGCTTCCGAGCAGTCAAGAGGAAAAACATAAGCAGTATAAACCTGTGTGGTTTTGTTTGTTTGTTGTGTTTGGTTTGGTGGGAAAACGGCTTAGCCATCCTACTTGTAGTCAGGGTGTTCCTGAAAGTTGAGTTAGTGCTCCGAAAGAGCTAGGTGTTTATTTTGTGTTTGTTTTATTTTGTGTGAATTAAAAATAGCGCATCAGCGCATAAAAATCCATTCCTGTGTGTGTTGGGTTGTGTTTTTATAGGGGCAAAGAACCTGTGTGGCAGCGGTTCTGTTACACAACATACATACAATACTAGAATACAGTAAGTTAGAATTTTGTTCAAGTCACATGTAACTGTAATGGATTCCTTTTAAAAGTAAATCCAACACTGTCAGTAACATCTCATCTTTTAACACGTAAAATGACTAAGGTTGGAGCTTTTAGCTCTCAGTTTTCACACTCAGGCCTTTGGTTCACTAAACATCTTGGTATCACTGAATAGATAACTCCTCATTAAATACTAAATATTTGTATTAAAAATCTGTCCCACAGGTGCAGTGCTACCCTAAATATTATAACTACCAATGTACCATTGGTAGTTATAATGTGGAACATTTTCCCCCAAAAGATGTTTCTGCAATGGTGACTGCCAAGACTGGTATAAATTCAATGTGAAATCATTCATGGCAGTGAGCAGTGCAGTAGCATGTTATGGAATCACTCATGGCAGTGAGCAGTGCAGTAGCATGTTGTGGAATCATTCTTGGCAGTGAGCAGTGCAGTAGCATGTTGTGGAATCATTTTTGACAGTGAGCAGTGCAGTAGCATGCTGTGGAATCACTCATGACAGTGAGCAGTGCAGTAGCATGTTGTGGAATCATTCTTGGCAGTGAGCAGTGCAGTAGCATGTTGTGGAATCATTCTTGGCAGTGAGCAGTGCAGTAGCATGCTGTGGAATCACTCATGACAGTGAGCAGTGCAGTAGCATGCTGTGGAATCACTCATGACAGTGAGCAGTGCAGTAGCATGTTGTGGAATCATTCTTGGCAGTGAGCAGTGCAGTAGCATGTTGTGGAATCATTTTTGACAGTGAGCAGTGCAGTAGCATGCTGTGGAATCACTCATGACAGTGAGCAGTGCAGTAGCATGTTGTGGAATCATTCTTGACAGTGAGCAGTGCAGTAGCATGTTGTGGAATCATTCTTGACAGTGAGCAGTGCAGTAGCATGCTGTGGAATCACTCATGACAGTGAGCAGTGCAGTAGCATGTTGTGGAATCATTCTTGACAGTGAGCAGTGCAGTAGCATGTTTTGGGCTAAAATGAAGAACACGTCCTACACAATAGATAACACTTGAGGTACCACTGAACACGTGGGATGAATTTCAAATTAAAATCTTTATATTTAAAGAGGAGATGATTATCTATTCAAGGATACCAAGATATTAAGTGAAAACACTGGGCGATAAAAGCCCCACCCCTTGTCGTTCTACATTCCTAACAATGGATAACATTGCTTAAAGGGGAATCGTTACAGCATCACTGCACTTATGAGATGGCTTGATTGGTAAAATCTATTACATATATATTTAATGATGATTGCCTATTCTGGGATAGAAAGATATTTAGTAAGCAAGAGATCTGGGTGGGATAAAAGGGGCAATAAATGTCCCACCCCTAGTCAATCTGTTTCAAGGCTGGTGACACCATCCTCTTGGTAATGGCTGTCTTCAGAAGTGGCTTTCAAAATGTGTCCTGTTGTGAACATGTAAACATTAAGTGACTCCTCATAGCTTACTGTTTGAAAGGTGCTACATACTGTAACTGCAAACTTCTTTTGCTATGCCCTTTCCAACCTGTCATTATATAATTTCACAAAGCGATTTCCATTTCTAATTGCGAGGATTGTACGATTAACTGTGCCCAATCCTTTATCCCATCGGATTGAGATTAACCCCTTTTTTTTATTAATATTAGCTGCCACTTGGTTGCACAGAAATTGGGAAAAGAGCCATTTAGACCATAAGAGCAAATGTACGTGCGAAAGAAGGCCATTTGGCCCACCTAAGCCCCTCTGGTTCCTAGTAGCTGATTGACCTCAAAACTTTGTCAAGTTGGGTCTGATTCAGCATCAACAACATAGCTAGGTAACCCATTCCATACACTCACAACGCTCTGTGTGAAGAAGTGTCTCCTATCCTCTGTCCTTATCTCCACTTCCAACTGTGTCCTCTGGTCCTGGTTTCTGTGCTTAGATGTGGGATATTATTCTAGGACTAAACTGTGCCCCCTGGTATCTAATGTGTGTTTCCTATATCTGTGCAGTGCAGTGGCTATCAAACTGAGGTCCAGAAAGGTTGCTCAGGAGGTCCAGAAAAATGCATTTTGATTGTTTTACTGTGGTGAGAGATAGACCATACACTAGTCTTTGGCTTTATTGCATCTTTGACTATTGTGGTGAAAGACAGGCCTTATGATACTTATAGATAATGTATATAAGCAGACTCCCCAGCCCTGGCTATCCTCTACACTCCACTCATCCTGTGATGAGCTGCGCACTGCTGCAGAGATGGAAGAGATTCAAGCTACCCTGTGACTTAAACCACTACTGCTCCCTAACCCTATCATCTCACACCCTGCTCGCCCCTCCCCTCCCCAGCCCTGGCTATCCTCTACACTTGTGGCAAAGTGCCCCCCCCTGTGTATGTTATATGTTACGTGTTGTGTGTAAATGTTGGTGTATAGGCATTGGTACACGGGATATAAGCGGGTCTGTGTTTCACGTGTGTGTAAATTGTATATTTGTATTAGGCACGGGGATGGCACATCACATCACGTGCAAGTAAAAAGTAATAATATGTGAGCACGGGGAATTGCACTTTAATTAATTCACGTGCAGTTGTACCGAGATTCCAATTGAATGATTGACTAGCAATCGAGTCTCGGTACAACTGCATAAAAGCTGCATGTTTTCACTCACTGGTTGTTGGGTGTTCGTGAGTGGAGAACGGGTGAGAGAGAGAGGAGAAAGAAAGAAAGAAAAAGAAAGAAAGAAAGATCGTAACGTTTGTTTTGACTTTACTCACCGTGTTTGTCTCTGTGCACCGTTTGTGTGTTAGTATGTTTTGTTTGTCTTTTTTTATTTTGGCGTATAGTGCCGTGTCCTGTTTTTTGTTTCAAACCTTTTATTTTCTGTTCTGTTAATTATTAAATGCTGAGCGCGATCACGCGCTCAGCTTAACCAAAACTCCAAGTCTCTGTCTGTTTATTTCCTGCATCTGGTCTGACGCCACCCACTCCGGCCGTCTTTGTGACACGTGGTGTCCTGCGTGGGATCGACAGCGCCTCCAGGACTCAGGCCAGAGCAGGAACCGCATTTTCTTGGATTACAAAAAAAAAAAAAAAGCGAGGATGGGAAGAAAGAGCTGCAGGAAGCAGCAGAAGCAGCAGCAGCAACAACAACAGCTGCAGCCCTCATCCTACATGCCGGGCTGGGAGGAGGACAGCCACAACGGGGCAGTAGCCACCCCTCTACCCCCACTGCCACCGGGTTCCCCACCGTCCCGGGAAATATGGGACTGGCTGGTGCACCCCGAGGGGAACTTCGCCAGTGACCTCCCCTGGGTTATTAACACACTGCGGATGCGAGATGGAGAACGATGGGAGGACTGAGAGCAACAGCACAACCTGGCATCCGTTCGTGACCTCACCATGGTGGTGCTGGGGTACCTAGCGGCAGACATGGGAGGGATGCCTTCCAGTGAGCAAGAGGGAGAGGAGGAGGTACAGTTGCTGCCCTCTCCAGTACCTGAGCGGGAGAAGCCTGAGCATCCACAGCCCGAGCGGGAGGAGCCTGAGCGTCCACAGCCCGAGCGGGAGGAGCCCGAGCGTCCACAGCCCGAGCGGGAGGAGCCCGAGCGTCCACAGCCCGAGCGGGAGGAGCCCGAGCGTCCACAGCCCGAGCGGGAGGAGCCCGAGCGTCCACAGCCCGAGCGGGAGGAGCCCGAGCATCCTACGCCTGAGCGGGAGGAGCCCGAGCGTCCTACGCCTGAGTGGGAGGAGCCAGAGCGTCCTACGCCTGAGTGGGAGGAGCCCAAGTGTCCTACGCCTGAGTGGGAGGAGCCCGAACGTCCTACGCCCAAGAGGGAGGAGTCGGTGCGTCCACAGCCCAAAAGGGAGGAGTCGGTGCGTCCACTGCCCAAGAAGAGGAAGGTAGAGCGTCCACAGTCTCCACCAGCAGAGGGTGAATGCCTGCTGGGTCCCTGTCCACCAGCAGAGGGTGAATGCCTGCTGGGTCCCTGTCCACCAGCAGAGGGTGAATGCCTGCTGGGTCCCTGTCCACCAGCAGAGGGTGAATGCCTGCTGGTCTCCCCTTCCGAGGCAGAGCCGCACCAGTCCCCTGCAAGAGAGGGAGGGCCGCACCAGTCCCCTGAAACAAGGGTAGACTACACGCCGCTCCCACCTCCGCCGCCAGGAGACTACACGCCGCTCCCACCTCCACTGGCAGGAGCAGAGCAGCAGGAGCTGCCTCTGCCTCCGCCACCTTCACCGGCAGGAGACTACACGCCTCCGCCACCTCCACCGGCAGGAGCAGAGCAGCGGGAGCTGCCTCTGCCTCCGCCACCTTCACCGGCAGGAGACTACACGCCTCCGCCACCTCCACCGGCAGGAGCAGAGCAGCAGGAGCTGCCTCTGCCTCCGCCAACCCCACCAGCAGAGGAGGAATGCCTGCTGGTATCACTTCCCCCACCAGCAGAGGATGAATGCCTGCTGGTAACACTTCCCCAACCAGCAGAGGATGAATGCCTGCTGGTATTACTTCCCCCACCGTCACGAGGAGAGGAGCAGGAGCTGCCTCTCCCTTCACCAGAAAAACCAGGACTAGATGCTGGCAGTCCTCAGCAGCCCTTGCATAGGCTGCTGGGGGAAGAACCGCCCGGCCGCAGAGGTCGAGAAGCGGGCCAACACCCGCACCCCAGTTTGTCCTGACTCCCTGCCTCGCTTCGCCCAAGGATGCCTGCCTCGCTTCGCCCAAGGATGCCTGCCTCGCTTCGCCCAAGGATGCCTGCCTCGCTTCGCCCAAGGATGCCTGCCACGCTTCGCCCAAGGATGCTCGCCACGCTTCGCCCAAGGATGTCTGTCTGGCATCGCCTGGGGTTGCCAGCCGCTCCGCATCGCCTGGGGTTGCCAGCCGCTCCGCATCGCCTGGGGCTGCCTGTTCCGCATCGCCTGGGGCTGCCTTTTGCTCCACACAGGGTGCAGGGTGCGAGGGAGAAGTGGAGCTCCCGCTGCCGCCCCTATGGCCAGGGGCTCCCCTCCCAAGTTCGCCTCCCGAGGGTCTGCTGCTGCTGCCGTCGCCTACCGAGGGTCCGCTGCTGCTACCGTCACCTCCCGAGGGTCCGCTGCTGCTGCCGTCGCCTCCCGAGGGTCCGCTGCTGCTGCCGTCGCCTCCCGAGGGTCCGCTGCTGCTGCCGTCGCCTCCCGAGGGTCCGCTGCTGCTGCCGTCGCCTCCCGAGGGTCCGCTGCTGCTGCCGTCGCCTCTCGAGGGGCCGCTGCTGCTGCCGTCTCCTCCCGAGGGGCCGCTGCTGCTGCCGTCGCCTGGGGTCGCCAGGGATCCTGCTTCGCCTGGGGTCGTCGAGGGTCCTGCGTCGCCTGGGGTCGCCGGGGCCTCTGCTTTGCCTCGGGTCGCTACACTGTGGCCGGAGCTCCATGAAGGGGAGCTGCCGGCCTTAAAGAAAGAGGGGGAGGTCAGGAGACCAGCTCCCCCCACAGCAGTTTCGCTGCTGGAAATTGGGTGGCCGGAGCCCCACGGAGGGGAACTGCCGGCCATGAAGAAGGGGGGGGAGGTCAGGAGACCAGCTCCCCCAGCTGCTCTTTCGCGGCAGGAGATAGTGTGGCTGAAGCCCCGGAAGAGGGAGCTGCCAGCCACGAAGAATTGGGGGGTGCCAGACATTCCACCATGGCCACCCCCAGAAACAACTTGCTTCCCCCTCTCCCGGGACTTTGGGACTGAGGGGGGAGGTGGCCATTGAGGCCATGTGTGCGTTGCACAAGGGGGGGTATATGTGGCAAAGTGCCCCCCCCGTGTATGTTATATGTTACGTGTTGTGTGTAAATGTTGGTGTATAGGCATTGGTACACGGGATATAAGCGGGTCTGTGTTTCACGTGTGTGTAAATTGTATATTTGTATTAGGCACGGGGATGGCACATCACATCACGTGCAAGTAAAAAGTAATAATATGTGAGCACGGGGAATTGCACTTTAATTAATTCACGTGCAGTTGTACCGAGATTCCAATTGAATGATTGACTAGCAATCGAGTCTCGGTACAACTGCATAAAAGCTGCATGTTTTCACTCACTGGTTGTTGGGTGTTCGTGAGTGGAGAACGGGTGAGAGAGAGAGGAGAAAGAAAGAAAGAAAAAGAAAGAAAGATCGTAACGTTTGTTTTGGCTTTACTCACCGTGTTTGTCTCTGTGCACCGTTTGTGTGTTAGTATGTTTTGTTTGTCTTTTTTTATTTTGGCGTATAGTGCCGTGTCCTGTTTTTTGTTTCAAACCTTTTATTTTCTGTTCTGTTAATTATTAAATGCTGAGCGCGATCACTTAACCAAAACTCCAAGTCTCTGTCTGTTTATTTCCTGCATCTGGTCTGGCGCCACCCACTCCGGCCGTCTTTGTGACAACACTCCACTCATCCTGTGATGAGCTGCACACTGCTGAGCGGAGATGGAAGAGATCCAAGCTACCCTGTGACTTAACCCACTACTGCTCCCTCCTCTCCTCCTTCTCGACAGCCCTCACCTCTGCCATCTCAACATGGATGCATTCTCGCCACCTCAACCTCTCTAAAGTTGACCTCCTCTACTTCCCTTCAGCTTCCTCTCCCTCTTGCTTTATCATACCTTCCTGTGCTTTACAATGCTACCCTGTGCTTTATCATGCTCTTGCTATGCGTTATTGTTTGCCCTCCTGCTCCTTGAGATCTGTGGCTATTTTTGGTTTTCTCATGATTAATCTCTGAGGATTAACGTTTGACCGTATGGTCTGTGTATTAAAGGTGTAGTCCTGATAGTTTTGTAATCCATTTCTATCATTTCTATTAGCTGCTTCTCTACACATGTCATGTATTAAAGCTCTGATACCTTAATATCATGCAAATAATGATAATTTAATTTCCAGTAAACACCCCCCTTCTAATTTTTATTCACATTTCTTCTGGACAGGTTCTGGAACAACAGCAATTTAATCATTGCTTAGTGAATCTCCATCAGTTACACAGACGATTTGAACTCATCTTTTGCATTTGTTTAATCATTATTCAAACAAGTTTACAGCCCACTTACATTTTGAAAACCCATCGCTGGTAATGATATTTAGGTCTTCATCTGGTTTACATTCCTTTGCTTTTTTGCATTTACATTTTTCTAATGCCACTTTCATGTTCAACGTCTAATATATAGTCCTTGCTACTATCTTCACTTACAACAGACACTTTGTAAGTGGGATTTCAAACTCCAGTTACCAAATTAACAATCAATTGAATCTCATTATTGAACAAGTATCAATGAAAAGGACATTTAAGATGCATAAACAACTCTAAGTGTTGAGCTGGAGGGAAAATAATCCACAGTGAATTATTTTTACCGATTCAACACTTGTTGTTTATCCCTTACTGAGTTTCCACCTACAGTATAATATTTATTTTTGTAGTTTATATTTGTGTTTGTGACATTTAAAGGCAGTTACTGTTGATAGCATGTTAAATAAATGGGATAAATACAATGTTTTAAAGAGGTGTATTCAATACAGAGTTGTTTAAATAATACTATTCTTAAGCAGTCTTGTGTAATTGCTTTGATTTAGACTCTAAGGTAACCGTGTTTATGCACGCATGAGCTCAGTTATTGCCGCTGACGAATGGTTAATGAAATCACTTCAGATAGGGTTGCACTTGCTTCTTGGCTTCTTTCCTGTTATTAAGCAGCCAGCTGTTTCCCCTACTGACTGACATGCATTGCAGCCAGTAAGATGCTTAACCCTGAAGACACTGCAGAGGTGAAATGACCAAAAAAGTAAAGCAGTAACATACTCCCTCGAAGGCATGGTAAGCAAACAGAGCATATTATTTAACCTAGTGTAGTACCAGATATCTGTTTTAAAATTAAAATTAAAATTTCTTTCAAAACTACACATTTGAGACATATATAATGAATGAAAGGACGAGTAAGATGCAAGGAATTATTTTGTTGGCCACAACCAAGCTTTGAGAGAGGCCCAGAACTGAATAGCAGGCAGAGGGTGTTCAGGTCAGGATTGAGGTGTGCTCTTTCTCTTTCCCTCCCCCCCTCCCCCCCTCCCTTCCCCTTCCCCTTCCCCTACCCCCTCTCCCTCCCAATTTATATGCCCCCTCTCTCCCTCTCCCTCTCTGTCTCCCTCTCCAACACTCTCTCCCTATTTTTATACCTCTCCCCTATCTCTCTCTCCCTCTCTCTCCCTCTCCCTATTTATATGCCCCTCCTCCCCTCTCCCCAGTTGTGAGGGGAAGCTCTCATGGTGCCTCTCTGCAGTGCCTTTGTCCCTTACCTTTCATCAACACTAAATTCACAAGTACAAAAACAACAGGCATCTCAGCCTAAGATACACATTATTTATATTTGCATTCAATACTTTTTCTAATCAGCCGCCCTTCACAAAGCAGGTTTTGTTTATTTGTATTTTTCCTTGCCAGTTTCTACTTGGCATGCTACCATCAGTGACAGATCCTGAGTGCTGGGTTCAAAAGCAATTGCAATCAGAGGGGAGGCAGCTCCTGTCAGTAACGAGAATGCTGTCTTAAAGTGTTCCAGAACCCCCTGCAATGTTTAAACTCATTAGTGTACCTGTGCTTTAACTTGGGTTGTCCGCAGCAATATGTTTTTCACCATAACCCTGATAGTTTTGATAGTTTTATTAATCATGAGTAAATCAACTGAGGAATTCCTTTTACTCGTTCACCAGGATTTAAAGAGGTTTTTGAGTGGCGTATTGTGGGAACAGAAAACCAGCATTCAATCAATCAATCAATCAATCTTTATTTTTGTATAGCGCCTTTAATGAGGGCCGCCACAAAGCGCTTCACATGAAGTGAAAACAATATATATATATATTGGGTATGGGTAAGTGTAGTCGAATACACAAAAATAAAAAAACTATTCGAATAGAATGTCACACATTCGAGTACACGAAATTGACATATTAGCTGCTTCTACTAGAAGCAAATGCATTTTTTTTTTTTAAATGCTGCCGCTTGACAAGTGTTCAAAATCCGTGTTAAACCCTGCGCGTTCATGTGAATGAGACTGGCATATTAAACGTAAGGACTCTAATTAATCATGCAATGCTTGTAACAGCACAATTCTACAGTAAACGTATTCTGTTTGAAATTGTTGCCTTGTTTTCAGCTAATGTTAACAGATCCCCTGCTTGAGTTCCCCTAACGGCACACAGC
Source organism: Acipenser ruthenus (assembly GCF_902713425.1). NCBI lineage: Eukaryota > Metazoa > Chordata > Actinopteri > Acipenseriformes > Acipenseridae > Acipenser > Acipenser ruthenus. The sequence goes on along the minus strand of NC_081214.1, from coordinate 10,002,412 downwards.
CGCTGTTGCTAGGCAGTCGTGAAGCAGCTGGAAGCACGGCACCGGCTAACTTTAAATTGGTAAACAAACGGATATAGCAAATGCTAAAAAGGAAGCCTAACTTTAGTAACATTGAAATTAGAACGCTAATTTAGCTTTATGTTGAAATATAAAGACATACTAAATGCTAAGCAGAACAAAGCAAAGACTAACGAGGAAACAGCTAAAAGTAGTTTTTTAACTCTGGACTGCAGTACAAAAACATCTAGGCTACTATTGACGTTCTGTGAATGGATGGAGTAACGTCAACATTTGCACTGACCATTAAAAGTACAACCAGGTACGTTTCTTATTTTGAATTATTTACAGGTTATTGAATGATATATATCAACGAGGAAGCTTCCCTTACAGTATTGGGCAGGTCATTCCATAACTTCAGTGCAATATAGCTGAAGCATCTCCCACCTGAGTTCTAATGGTATAGAAAGTAACTTGGCATCCTCAGATCAGAGTGACCGATTGAGGACGTGTGGTGTTAAAAGATCTTTAACATAATGATCTTGTCTCCTAGTCCCAGTTAAAACTTGTGCAGCAGCATTCTGTACAAGTTGCAGACGAGATATCACATCGCTACCAATACCAATTAAAAGACCATTACAATAATCAATTCTTGACGATATAAACGTATGCATCAATCGCTCAGCATCCTGTCTGGAAAAAATACCTCTCAATCTGGCAAATTTTTTTGTAACATTTTTAGTGTGCCTCAAATGAGAGGTCTGGGTCAAAAATGACACCTAAGTTTTTTTTTTATTTCTGCTCTAAATCTGTACAAAGACCATCAAGCACAAAATCAGATGAGTGTATATTCTTGTATTGTTTCTGAAGTCCCAATTTCATCACTTCTGTTTTGTCTGAATTTAGTATTAGGACGTTTTTAAACATCCAATTTTTGATATCAGCAAGACATGTATTCAAAATATTAGCAACGGACTCATCACCCTGCTTGAGGGACAGGTAAAGCTGAGTATCATCAGCGTAACAGTGAAAATTAACTCCATGTCTACGAATAATATTACCCAAGGGAAGCATATAAAGAGAAAACAGAATTGGAGGGAGCGTGATCTGGATATGATCCTTATAATGTGTGTAATCCATGATGTGTGATAAAAAATGTCAGAAGAGTCATTGTGGCAGGATAGCCGCAGAGGGAAGACTCAGAGACAGAAAATGTAGTGAAACAAAAATATTTTAATTGACAAAAAAACCACAAAATAAAAAAGGCACGAGGGCCAAACAAAAGGCTTTCAAACAAAACACGGAACAAAATAAATCAAATTAAACAAGCATTTATATATACACTCTTTTGCAGGCAACACTCACTTTGCGTCTCTCCAAAATCAAACCACACTCCAAACCAAGGATTTCTCCTAGTTTTTTTTATAGTCTGTGGCTGGAGCGCAATTAACAATTAACCAATTAAGGCTCAACACTGGACACAGCAGAGGTAACATAATTCATTTTTTGTAAAAACTGCAGGGTATTCTGTAACATTTGAAGAGTCCTTATGAGAACTTTAAAAAGTTACTTGGTACAGTTATCAAATAATGTGTTAAATTGGCTGAAATAGATCAATTTAATGTCCAGCGGTGTCCTCTGGTCATGGTTTCTGTACTGCACTTAAAGTATTAGTTTAGGTTAACTATGTCAACTCCTTTTAAGATTTTAAAGACCCTCTCAAGTCTCTTTTGTTCGAGGTGTGACAAAGCTTCTTTATACAGTAGAACGTTGAACACAATCTAGGGTTCCTAACACTGTCTTTGGTGGATAAAGCGCTCTTTTAACAAACAATACAAAACTAAAATAAATCCTAGATCCTGTTTTGGAGCACTAACTAAAATGAACAGGATCCCTAACATACAGCCAGACTGCTAATCCTGTTTACTGACTTTAAATATATTATGCACAAATCACAGATTTAATATACTTTGTTTTAACACACACCATATTCAGGTCTATAGGTCCTAACTTCACACAGACAGCTATTGTCTTTGAAACCTGTCCTTTTATACCTGCATGGCTTGTTAAATTACAAACAGATGAATTAGCTGAACTGACTGCCAGTAAATCCGTGTTCTGGGATAGCTGTGGCATTCTCGGAGATGTCATTTTTCATTCCACATTTAAACAGCAAGAACTACATTTCTTTTTCCCACCCACATTTTTGAATGCCTACCTTACATCCCAGGGTACAGACTGCGTACTAATCGGGGCCCTGTGTATCTCCCCCATATTCTACCACACAAGCTACATAGATTTAGTTCTTTCAGCTCAATGTTTTGTACAGTATAATACTCTTAGTAGCTTATTCTGCAATACATGTATTTGTCGAAGTGTAACTGGAACACTTTGGGTAGCTTATCGTATATTTAATTGTGCTGTACTGGGAGCTGCCTTTCTCAAACAGTGTTGTGCGAGGCCTAATTAAACGGCAGTCTGGGCGGTTTTAGTCCCAATTCTTATTAGTGTTACAGCCCCCTGATAATCCGCTCATGGATTTTGTGCCAATGAGATCAGAAAACACAGAAAGAGGACAGCTGGAGGATTGGCAGGATTAGCTTCTCCTTGCAGAGGATGCTATAGCAGAGCTGATGGTTGTAAAACTAGCCAGAGACCTGGGTTTCAGTAACAGGCAAGGTCTAGTCTGATGCCTGCAATAGCTATAGCACTGGCCTCTGACCTCGGAAGCCCAACCAACGTTTTAAAATGTATTGTCTTAGCTCTTATTGCAGAATTCTCACTGGACCTTGTTTTTATATGCTACTCAAACAGATTGTGCAAGTACAGTGCAATAGATCCAGAGGATACAGCAGGAGCGTTTATACTGTAGTTATTACACGAATAAACCAGCCACCCTCAGGAGCTAAATATCCTAGTATAATGGACTTTATTACATATTATATTGATATTAGCATATTTTCTTTACCTCACTACATGTAAACAGTCTACAGTCCCATATTTTGAATCACTGGGATCCCTTTAAGACTCAATTTGACAAAGTTTTGAGCAGGGGCGTCATTTCAGACAATATATCTTTTTTTTTTTTTAAATTACAAAATTTTCAGTGGGCTGCAATATATAACATTTGCACAATTTTATTAAAAATAATCTTTATATATGTAACAAGGTTGCTCACGTCAATTTAATTAGGCACGTTTTATTGACGATGGTTTATAGTTGCCTCAGTTTGATTTGTCACTTTTGATTTAATGACAAGCTTGGTTTCTTCTCACCCAAACTACGCTGTATTAATAACAGTCAAAGTATTTAATGCTCATTTGATGCTCATAACATCCATATATTGTAACTCTTGAATGTGTCTAAGACTTTTGCACAGCCGTGTATATAAGAATAAAATTCATACATTTTCTTATGTTCTTATCACTTTGTGGTAGGTTAAGGCCCTGCACATGTGTATTTATAGTGTGTTGTGTATTTAGTTTATTCTTCCTTCGTGTTTTTGTAAATGCTCCACCTGAGACGCGCTGCCAGCTGAGTTTGTTTACAGGGAATTGCAGTCGAGGATTGGACGGCTGCAGTTCCTTGACCGGCTGGTGGGCGTGTCCCGACAGAGCATCCAGCAATGAAAGGGAGTCACTGACACACCGCCAAGCCACGAGCAAAGGACCAGGACTGTCAATGCTACCCTGGACAACAGACCTGTCTTCAGTGAAAGAAACCAAACCTCCGAACACTGTGTAAGGATTAGTTTTTAGGGATTTTTAAATCACAAAAGTGTAACGAGGTGTGTCACTGGGACCTCCCTGTATATTGGGAGCAGTGCTCACTGTGTTCAACTTCTGTTTTGTAGTTTTTCGTTTGTTATTGTAAATAAATCCTGAGCGCCTGTACGGCATTACAACTGCGCTTACCCACAACCCCCCACCACACCCTTAAATATTGCAGTTGGAAAATGAAGCACAACCTCCCCAACTAAGACATGAGATTATATCTGACGAGCTGGGCCTGGCTGGGCAAACAGGTTCTCAATTTAATTACATCAAATTCAATTAAATTAAGTTAAATTAACCCTGGTAATTTCATTCGTATTTTCTCTTGGCGTCCTTTTAACACATATTCCCACATCTTATATGAAATAAACACTCATCATTAACCTATGAAATAGCACAGGAATGTATTTAAGAATGTGTTAATTGTTCTGGCTGTTTTAAAAAGATTTGATCTGTTTTTTGTAATGTCATTTCCTTATTGCTTTGTTTCCAGGATGTTACATCAGAAGTCCCTGCCCTTTTACTTGCACTTGTAATTGTTACCTTGGCAACTTGACATATGAGCAGTTCCAGCTAGTATTGTAGTTGAAAACACAGGCATCAAATATTTATGAAATGTGCTAGCATTACTATATACACATTATTTTAAGTAATATTTGCAACATAGGAACAGCAGGGAGTCAAAAGCTGATACTGTGTCCAAATGAACAAATTTCACGTCCCCACATTACACTGAAAAAATGTTGTATAGTTAGTTAACCTGCAGCAAATGGCCATTCAAGTGTGTTTGGCTGGATAACAACAGAAAATAGCATGGTCCTGACATTGTGTGTCTCGCTAGAGTACTTATCTAAACAGAGAGGCCTATTCATAAGCTATCACTCCAGCAGAATCAATCACTGTTAAGCCCTACAATAAGAGTGATGTATATTGAGAATGTTTATCACATCAGGAAAAGCAATAACCTACAAGACGGACAGGACAGGCCTCTCCAAACTGTGTTGGACTGACACTGGGGAGGGCTATAGGACAGCTATAGGGAGAGGATCACAGCTTAAACGTAGTGCTCCTCATCCATAGATTAATGGAGTGGTAAAAAAACTCAGTACTGTTTATAGGGTGTAGGGCCACCTGCTTTGAGTCAGCCAGGTGTTACACAAGAACATTTAAAGTAATTATAGCAAACAAAATAACTGCATAATTCGTACCCACTTTGCACCGAGTGGCGGTTTGATTTCTTCTGATCTCGGTTCCACACACGGTGGCTGGAGGTTTGGTTTCTTCTGATCCCGGTTCCATACATGGTGGCCGGAAGTTTGGTTTCTTTTGATCTCGGTTCCACACATGGTGACTGGTTTGGTTTCTTCTGATCTCGGTTCCACACACGGTGGCTGGTTTGGTTTCTTCTGATCTCGGTTCCACACACGGTGGCTGGTTTGGTTTCTTCTGATCTCGGTTCCACACACGGTGGCTGGTTTGGTTTCTTCTCATCCCGGTCCAAACACAGTGGTTGGGGGTTTGGTTTCTTTCAGCATAGCAACATAGATCTCAAATGTGCAGTTTCTAAAGAAACACATGTTATAACAAACCTGCATTCTCCATTAAACAGCATCATTGAATGGATACTACCGCAGCGCCTAACCAAGTTCCTATATCCAGCACTCGATCAAAGTCTTTCAGATCTGATTTGTCTTATTTAATGGAAGTCTTACTATTGTTTCTGCATTAAGACGTTTACCTCTCAATGAGGGCTAGAACAACTGCTATTGAGTCAAAGAGTCAAAATAGTCGACAAGTGGGTGCAGCCCTTATTGTAAACTAGATGCCACAGGCTTGGTTTATATAGCCTTTATTTGGAGTCACGTTAGGATGGAGAAAAACTGCAGTGTCTAAGACTGGTGTAGCCAGAACATTTTTGACACGGGCAAACACAGAAATACCTCTAAGTTAGAAACGTTCTATTTTTGACCGTGCTAAGTGTCATATCCTGTTTACTCTGATTCAGTTTTAAGTATATACCGACCCCATAACTGTTATAGAAATATAATACATTGCTTCTTAATTATAATTTTATTTCAGTTATACTTTCCCCTATTTAATTTGGTTAAACATTTCCTTTACTATGATGTTTAATATTAAATTAGAGATTATTGCATCTCAAATGGCATGATGAAATCTTGTGACAGCTTTTGATGCGTTAATCATACAAACCCTTTCATTCTGGGCCAGCATTTTCATGATGCTTAGCCTACTTGTAAACTACAGAATGAAAACACTTCTAACAATTTATAAAACCCTTTTTGTTTTAATAGAATCACACTTTGATACCGAAATGTTCAAAGAAGGAATACGCATTTGGATGATTTTGTAAGCAAAGAAGTAGTTTATATGGATGGGAACTTAAAATGTCATGTGACACATTTTATCAGAAAAAAAATTCTCTATATATTATTTTATTAATTTATACAATGTCTGAGTTTATGGGCCCGATTTTCAAAAGGGGTTTCATTTTCGGTGGAAACGGCAAAATCCACTGAATTCTTCCACAGGTTAAAAAATATCTGCCTGTTTTCTAACATTGATCCTCCATTTTATCCGCCAGTGGATCACATTTCATGCTTCATTTGTTGTGGTTCTAAATAAATAAGTAATGAGCATTTAAGCGGTTTTATCCACCAAAATAATACTTCCTGTTCAATTGTGTTCGCAAATGCTATATAAACACAATAATACCAAATCAGCAGAAAAATCAGTCAAAACGCAAATGCAAACACAAGGGTACATTTTTATTTCCATTCAGTCTTACCAATCGCTTGTTTAATTAGGACATAAAACAAACAAACATGATCGGAACAAATTATGGGAGTTTGAAAGGAGGTATAAATGCAGTGTACAAAAATGAAAAGGAATGAAAACTTTTTTTTTTTGGATGAACACAAAAGCTTTAAATTAATCATTTATTTCAGGACGCTTAATTTCTCTCTACACAGATGAAGACAGGCTTTTTTAATACAGAAAAATACGGGACACAACAAACATGAAGTCATGAAATTATTTTTTTAATTATCATGTAAACCTTTAGTGTATATCAAAAATAATAATAATAATAATAATAATAGTGTTGTCATTTTATGTTATCCCAAGCCATATGTCTGCAATGTATTTATAGCTTCTTATTCACATCCCAGCTTCTTATTCGCTAATATGCACAAATGTAACTAAAATTGAACAACTGGGCCCTGGGGGTATTTCAGTGGATAAATCGCCTCAGGCTGCTCATTTCAAAGTTAATACAAACACAGGGGAACCCCTCTAGGTCACCCATAAGTGTTTATCAGGGCCCAAAACGTAATTTGGTACAAGAACAGCAGGCAAACATGGCACAATAGTGACATCAGGTTTACTGCAATATTTCAAAGTAGGAATCCATAAGTGGAAACCCTGTGCGTGATCCATATGTATTCTTCCCTGTCTAACATGGAATTTGCTTTCCTTGTCTAATAAGTTTTAAGTTTCGTGCTTTTCACATTTAATATAGCACACACAGACCTGAACAGGAAAAAGTCAATTTAAGTACCAAATTCTGTTTTGGGCCAAGATAAATACATATGGGTGACGTAGAGGGGTTCCCCTGTGTTTGTATTAACTTTAAAATGAGCAGCCTGAGGCTATTTATCCCTTGAAATACCCCCGTTACATATTCAATTTACATTTGTGCATATTACCAAATAAGAAGCTGGGATGCAAATAAAAAGCCAGCTTCAGCATCGTCGCATTGTTTTTATTGTTTTTTTTAGTTTGTTTGTTTGTTTTTTGTATTTTGTAATTTTCCAAAATAGCCTATAGTTTGACACATTTGGGGCTACCCTGGAGAATAACTCAGATTAGTCTCACTTTGACACAAAGGGATGGTTGGATCTCCTTCAGATCACTTTGAGGTAAAATGAATTGTGTGCATTGCAATGGGATTGTATTCATGTATTTCAGCTTGGGATTGTAACACACACACACACACACAGACATGCTGCTGGACAAACAGTTATCATTTCAATACATATACTCCCCTAAAATCCCTTAATCACTCCTTAATTTAAATTAAATGTAAGCCACTTTTTTAAATGAACGTGCTGCAGAAGACCCTGCAGTGTTTACAAGACACATTTTATGTTACCTTTGCTGTGTGCTGTGTTGTTCGGATCAGTGTTACATTTTTAAACAGTTCACATTTTTATCACACATCATGGATAATAAATCAACTGGGAATACATTTATCAACATTTTATTTGGGAGTGTTTGCCAGGAGGGTGAGAATTTCTCTAATAAGGAGACCACACTCCCTCCTGCAACAATGCAGGTTTTGGTTTCTACATGCGCTGCTCAATTCAATCACCAATATTGTTGCAGGAAGGAGCATGAACTGGATACACTACTATGTGTAGAAGAACGAATCTCTGTAGGTTTTGGTTTCTACATGCGCTGCTCAATTCAATCACCAATATTGTTGCAGGAAGGAGGGAGCATGAACTGGATACACTGCAATGTTTAGAAGAACAAATCTCTTTCTCCTGGTGAATGTTCCTGAGTATTGAAAAAAAGTTATTCCCTAGTTGATTTACCTATGATGTGTGAATAAAACTATAAAAGAAAATCGTTATTATGTTGAAAAATATATTGCTTTGATACAGAAAATACGGGACACAACAAACATGAAGTCATGTAATTCTGCAAACACTGCAGGGGGTATAACACAAGGTGCTAATGAATGGGAAGTGGGGCCTGAGAGTTGAGGAAGAAGAGACTGGTGAGTTGTGAGAAGGGAGAGCTCTATCACCAGTAAAGCTTGGAGGTAATGGATTGAAACCACTCAATAACTCCTGTAAAAAAACCTGAACCCACAGTTCGGGGGTGAAATTAAGTTAAATACCCTTAAAACATGCAAAAAACTAAGGGGGTTAAGGGAAAAATCCCTTAAAATCTCATAAAATGAGTATTAGGGTCAGACTTTGTGGACATTTGTTCTGTGGCCATGTGTGCTGCACACAAAGGGGAGGTTAATTCCATCCTGTCAAAATCCATGTATGGAATGTGGCTGGGTCTTGATTGACTAATTTGACTAATTGATAGTCAGTCAAGCACCAGCCACATGGTATGTAAAGGGAGCAAAACATAAGGTTATTATCATAACCCTGGTTCCCTGAAATAGAAATGTAACCATTACCGTATGGGTATTTACCTCCTAAAGACCCAAAACCTGAATATTGTATACGAAAGCTGCTCCGCAAGCCTGTGACACAGTCATGGCCCCACCCCCAAGGGCACAAAGGCACTGCGTTCACAGATCTTAGCGTAATAGTTCCTACAAGCCTGCTGCAATCATGGACGCAGTGACCTTGAGGTTAATGGTTACATTTCTATTTCAGGTAACTAGGGTTATGATGATAACCTAACGTTCCCTTTCAAGTACGAAATGTAACCATTACCGTATGGGTGAGAGTACCAAAGCCAACGTAAGGGCAAGATTGCAGAATGACTGGAATGCTACAAGGCTAAGCCGAGAGGCTGCCCTGTGCTTTACTATATGGAACCCCAGTAACAGGTAGCTAGGGTGAAGAAATTGAGGAAGAAACTCACCTCTATGCCTGTGTTGTAAGGGTCGACTGAGAAGCCACCCTTAACGCTAGTTCCAAAGCCAGGGTTTTGAGGATCTATGACATTCAGTCTGTAGAACCTAGTGAAGGTATGGGGAGTAGCCCACACCACTGCATTGCAAATGTCATTGATAGATGCACCCTGGAATAAAGCCCACGAAGTGGCCATGCCCCTGGTGGAATGTGCAGTGAGTTTTTCTGAAGGGGGCAAGTTGGCCAGCTCATGGCCGCTGTTAGACAGGGAGGCAAAGAGATCTATCTCTTCTCTATCGAAACTCTCCCAAATGAGGCGTACCACCTCGGAATGAAGCCTCCACTCTGAGCTGCTGGGGACTCCCCTTGAGAAGAGGTCCGCCACCCCGGGCAGATGTACTGCCCACAGTGAGAGGAGGTTCTTGTGTGCCCAGAGCAAAAGCTTGCGGGCCACACGATGGAGGTGGGCGACCTGAGGCCGCCCTGGTGGTTGATGTAAGCCCCCACTGTTGTGTTGCCTGTATGGACTAGGGCTGTCAGTTAAGCCTTCAAATAGCAATAGATTAATTGGGCACACAAAATATAATCGTTAGAAAAAATATCGATGATTGTACCGCCCACAGAAATTTTCGCACTCCCCTCCCACCGACGTGATTATTTGAATATCATTGCTGTTCAGTAAAAGCTTGTGCACAACAATGGAATGTGAGGGGTAATTAACTGTAATATAGCTTTGCGAGTGGTACTGTAGGAGTACCGGCATAAAAATGTTTTATCAGTGTGGGCGGCACTGATTGTACTTGTAGGAACAATTCAATAATTGATAATTTAATGTTTATCTGGGTTGATTAGTTCTCTTACTAACAATATTTAATAGACGTGTTACAAAGATCGAGGATTTACTATGAACACACATTCACATGCAGACACAAGGAATGGTTAATCAACAATAGTATTTTATTAAGTACACAAATAATAAACAGATATCATAAGTCATAAAGTAAATCTCTTAGTCTCTAAGCACAAACACAGTTCTAAAAGCTCTCACTACACTCATGCTTGACTAGCAGGCAATTGAAATATGACACAGCCTGTCTCCTCACACACAAGCAGCACTCGAGCAAGCTGTGACGTAGTTGCTTGCTCTCACACACACGCCCACATACAAGCACAGCCTCAGACTGAAACGATGCAGACAATCTTAGAATATATCACATTAAGTGTATTAATGGTATATAGATTAAGTATATGGCAAGTTTACTTTTAAAGAAATTCTTCATACAACAATATGAGGTAGATTACTTATAGTTACTTCATCAAGTTTCACTAAAAGTTATTTCACACGCAAAGTGTGCAAACTAAATAACTAACAGCTCAATTATATGTGAATGTGTTAGAATTAATTAATTTAGTTTCATGAAAGGAAAATGCAACTGGAATTATACTCAGTGGTTCCTTGAAGCTTAGACTTTTGGTCCGCTGGTTTGGAAACTCAGTCTGTTGAAGTATCCGGTACAAAAACTCTCCTCTCCACAACAAAGTCTTCAATCCTTCAATCCAAACTTGGCAACAAAGCATCTCAATTCTCGATAGAATCGACAACAGCGGCCGTCCGCTCTGTCCTCTTCGCTGAATCTTTTAGCTACACAGGTAGCAGGGCATTCTTTTGGATACTGTGGTTTTAGGTGTACAACAGACCCAGACTAGTTTGGCTGATAACAGTCTCTGTAAGTTTTACAGCAGTCCTCCAGCCGGGCATCAGTCTCGTTGCTTGTGGTATTGACTCGCTTGCAGCTTGCTTCCTCTTCTTGGGTCCGTTTTCACGCCCGGAGTTGCAGCTTTGCTTAGCAGAGTGACAGCAACTTGTTTAGCATTTGTGTAGAGTGCAAAATATTCAGTTTTGCTTTTTAGCTGAGTAGCCACTTTTCATGAGATCATTTGTTTATCTTGCATTTTTAACTCACGCGTCTTTGAGATTTGTCCTTTGTCTGCTTCCTTTCATCCAGCAGCTTGTTGTTGCAGTTGGGTCTTGTGGACATCTATATTTTATGTCTTCCTTGCACCAAACCGCTTGTGTTTGCAGTTTTACAGTCTCTTCACTGTACTTTCAGCCTCACCCAGTCCAGACCCCCCTCTCCTAGCCCTGGTCATCTTCAGTTCAGTATTCCTGCCAGGGACCAAGGGGCACTTTTTCTTAAGACACAGCAGTTTGTACGGACAAGCACATGTCTCCCTTGAACCTCCTGCAAAAAATTCTGCGAGGCCAGGTAAACTGCTTGCAGCTCAAAAAGATTGATGTGGAGACCCTCCCAAGGGAGGTTCCACACACCCGGCCATTGACACTGCCCAGCACTACTCCGAGGTGTAGATGGGCCAACTGTTTCCACCAGGAGAGTGCCTTTAGACAGTGATGAGACACTGTCAATAGGTGGTTGTGGTTCAATGTGGGTTGAAAAACCCTGCTGTTGAACCAGGCCTGCAGAGGGCACATGCGCAGGAGACCCAATGGAAGGGTCTGGGAAGCTGCTGCCATCAAGCTCAGAAGTTTCTGGAACATCACTACCGTGAGTGCTCTGTTGAGCTGAAAGAGCTCCAAACAGGCAGCTATTCTCTGCACTCTGCCATCTGACAAAGTGGACAGCGTGGCCCTGGGGTCCAAGCACAATTCTATATAGGAGACTGTCTGAGAAGGCATGAGCTGGCTGTCCGCATGATTCACCATGGTGAACCAGTCGCGTGGCCTGATTGACTGCAACACTGTTGCCTCGTCCATATTCTGGACCTCCGGCTCAGATACAGGTTGACCTGTCTGAGGTCGAGGATTGGTCTGAGGCCACCATCCCGCTTGGGCACTAGGAAGTACCTGCAGTAGAACCCCTCCTCACACGTGAGGAGGTCTGTCATGTGAATAGCCCATTTTTGCAGCAGAACTGCTACCTCCTGAGACACCACAATGGCGTCTTGCGGGTCTGTGACTGATGTAGTCATGCCCCGAAAGGGAGGGGGTCCATGCTTGAATTGCTGAGAACAGACAGTCTGAACGGTAGTAAGCACCCAGATGTCCATAGTGCATTGACGCTATTACTCCAGATGGCGCCCTGGGCCTGTGGCAGCAAGCTCCTAGGGCTGCTGCTCAGCCGGAGGCTTGGTCTGCAGCTTCTGTCTCTGCGCAGGGCAGTGGAACCTATTAAAGCCTCCGTGGTGAGCAGCCATGGGCTGGTTCCGAACATCACCTCAGTGAGTGCAACCGGCTGTGCTGGTCTTTGAGGCCGCTGGGGCCTAGGGCGCCAGTTTGCAGCTGGTTTACACCCTGGTGCAATCGGGACGTCTAAAAGCAGTGCCTTGTCCCCGATAGCAAGCTGCCTACACGCAGCTATCAGTGCAGTCAGGTTCCTACCCACGGCCTGCCCACTGCGCTTGGACACATGGAGCAGGTTCTTGTTACACTTTTGCTACACGTGTGCTGTAGCACCACATTGGAGACAGGCCTGCGCACAGTCTCTGTAAAAACACACAAGGAAAAATTTACTTATCTGAACAAGGCTCTCCGATCAGGTCAGTCTTGAAAGGAAAAATCGCGTGAGATCGATAAGCGCAGTGCCTTTGTGCCCTCGTGGGCGGGGCCACAACTGCATCACAGGCTCGCGGAGCAGCTTTGGTATACAGTATTCAGGTTTCAGGTCTTTAGGAGGTAAATACCCATAGGGTAATGGTTACATAAGTGAAAGAGAATCCTTTGTTTAGTAAGAGGTAGCTGGAAGGAGAGTTCAGTGAAGACTAATGCCCAGTGTAAACACAGCGTGATAGCCAAAGCTGGGTGTGCTGATTTGTAGTTTGTTTGGTATTGTTTTGTTTAAACCTTTATTTTGTTCCTGTGTTTTCGTTCCTGTTTTGTTTGTATTTGTAAATAAAAGTGCACATCCATGCTTTAAACTGCAGCTTCCTGCCTCTGAGTCTCCTTCCTGGAGGGAACCAGCCTTGTTCGCGATGCTACCGTTTCACATGCAGAGACACATTTTGGCACTTTGTTGAACTCTCTCCAGGGACATAATGTCCCCTTGGTGCTGTGGTGACATGGACACAGTATTCTAAGTGTGGTCTCATCAGTGCATTATACAAACATTATAAGGACTGTACATATTTATCCCTTTTCTCAAGACTTGGAGAATAGGGTAGTGGTTGTGACTGATAATTGAACTTGGGTCTCTCATTCAGACACAAGCTGTATGTCTATTCAATTACTATTCAATGCTGTTAGCTACCGAGACAGCTGCTTGACCGCTCTTTGTTTTTTTTGTGGTGTTGACTGGTTACCTGCCTCCAATGCTTCACATTCAATGACAGGAAAGTTAACAGCCAGAACCACTGCTTTGCTATACAGCCTATTTAAAAAAAGAGTGACTGTCTGCAAAAAGCACAGCCAAGGAAGCAATAAATCTAATTTCACAAGCGACAAAGATTACCTTGGCTTTACATTTGAATTTATCAGGCAGCCCTGCAGTGTTCCAAAAGAGAGCACAGAATATGGGAGTTGGTCGTCATTTCTACATGCTGTTGCATTGCGAAACACGGAAGGCTGTACAGAGAAGCCGGTGGCTTTTTCTTTATTCTTAAAACCTTTGAACAGTGACAAAACCAGGGCTCTAATTTAGTTGTTTTCATGCGGGTCAAGCCCGGAATCAGATTTTTTTTAATGTTTTTGCTGCGACTATGTGGGGAGCCAATCCTTTTTAATGGGCTATAAAATTGCATGGGCTCTCACAACTGCAGGGGAGTTCAAACCGACTCATCTAGTTTAAAATCCCTTTCTCGAATTCGGCTGGTGGTCGGTCTTGGTTTTTGGTACTGATTGTATTATGCACACATCTCAACTCTGAAGCGCACTGCATCATCATTTTCCAGGAGGATTCTGGGAGGGAGAGGCTATTGTAGCAGCTCTAATTGTAAGACTTCCTCTTTTAGCTGGTAGCACCATCTAAGAATGGGTTACCTCTCTCCCAAGGAACTTACTGACGAGAGGAGGCC